>NC_039366.1:198602350-198771555 GCF_003573695.1 Papaver somniferum | reverse complement strand
ACCCCCACCATAAGAGATTAGATTGTTGTTGTTGGGTAGATTTATTCTTCCTTGGCTAAGGACTTCTCTTAATATTTTTTTTGAGATTAAGACAAAATCGCCTGTATCAATGTGTTATGTGTCTGAAATACATTTTCTAGCTGTGCACCGGTGAGATGCAGAAACTTGGGCAGTGTTTGTATGGTACAATGGTGTGCTAGCTTATGGATCTTTTCATGCTAGGTGGCCTGGCAAACTCGTCGCGCCACTATGGGAAAAAGTGTAGCGGTAGAGTATATATTAAAAGGATATAAGGCTCTATGACCAGCAGTAAAGTCTCTATTCTTAGTTAAAAGAATCTACTGTTCACAAAATATTTTTGTTCAAGTTAATCATTTGGAAATTGAGTGCATACTGTCGAAGATTATTGGGGATTCAAATTTAAAAATGAGGGAATTTCAGAACTACTTAGAGCAAGGTACGCATATATACCCAATACCTAGTCGATCTGAATTCCACGAACTGTAGAGGTTTGCAAACACGGTTTCCATACCCTTTACATATGAGTTCGGGAACTTCCAGAGGTTTGCAAACCCTATTTGCATACCCTTTGAGCCTGACTTCGCGAACTTCCAAGAGGTATGCATTCCCGGTTTGCATACTTATCCGGTTCCAGATAGGAGAAGCTCAAGATGACAAGAATTATCTTGTTTGACTATGTTCGCTTTTGCTACAACTCTCATAGGCACTTCTGAGAGAACTTTATTCACAAAACCATGCAACGCTTGTGTTATGGCTCGGTTGAACTCACCAAGCATTGGTATGTCAAGTTTGGTGGTCATATTTTAGTGTGTCAAAACTCATCTAAAGTCGCTTGATTGTATACTAGAGTCAACTTGGTTTAGGTTAGACTAGAAAGTCTAGGAATGTTGAGACATACAAGTATTACTTCGAAGATCTGAAGAATGTGAAGAATAAGTGAATTACAACGACAACATCATCCTTTCTCTTGAGGTTAGTAATATTGACTTGAACTGTTTCATTTCTAACGTATCTTTCAAGTCGTGTTATATTGAAAACATAACTGCGAAGCTGTATATACTGTACATATTGTATGATACTCTAGTGATGTGACATGGTCATATTTGTATGATCATAGTATTAGGGAATTAGACTACGAAGTATAACGCTTATCTTTTGAACCTCATAGATATGACATCGACATAATCTTGTATATACTTTTATGATTATGTGAATGAGTTATGGTGAATATTTCATTCTAGGGAACAATGTTTTATATTTGTTTAAAGGAAGTACATTCATGAACTTGTTTTATAAATCGAAAGGGAAATCGTTAAGCTTATTGGTACGGCTATTCATTGCAAATCTTTCGATTACCAATATGTGTGAGATGGTAAAACCGATTGTAACTTTGTTATGTATCTTCGTATAACTAATCACAATGCCTGACTTATCATTTGGTATGACTATTTTTTATTAATTGGTGTAACCGATCCTAAGTAATCACCATGAGATGGTATGATCGATATTTGCACCTGCTCGGTCGAACTATCTCAATCTTGTTTGTCAAGTTTAGTTGTCAAAACTATAAGTATTGATTTTTAGTCTACTTATAGTTGTGTCTCGGATTATGATAGAATGTGTAGTTGAGCTTTAGACTTCACGACGTTCATCGATTGAAGACGAAGAACTACTAAATGGATCTTGTGGAACTTCATCAACAAAAGGTATGTGGATACTTGAACACGTCTATTTCTATTCTATCTCCTATTGATACAAAAAGTCGTATAGTTATATAGACTTTATTTTACCTCGCGTTTTTAGGGGCCACTCGAAAGGATTTAGGGGCCAACAATAAAACAAAAAAGGTCACCCAAAATGTAGCCAGCCCTTATCTCGCGTAATTCGTAATGGAGAAATTACCCTTATATATTCGGAGGATATGATAACATTGTTATCCTCCGATTTCAATCGGAAGCCAAAATATTTCCCAGACTTCTGATTGTTGTCGGTGCAGTATTAGAATGATTTTTGTTTCATTTTTTCATTTCTTTTGCATTTGTGAGTTATTAGAGTTATAGAGAAGAGGTTGAAGGAAAAAAGGGAAAAACCATTTTTTTCACTACAAAAATGGATGGATATGAAGAAGAAGGTGAGAATCATGACGAAGAACAAAATGTTGAGGGTTCACGACTGTTTAGAGAAGACGATTTGGGGTATATGTTGAATGATCCAAACTTTTGTGGAGAGGAAAACCTAGACGACCCTTTCATGGAAGAAAATGGAGAATCACCTGATATTGAAGCTAACGATGCATGTAAAACACAGGTATTGTGTTAAGAAACTCAAATACTCGATTTGCATGCATTTGTGTGCTTTTGTAAACAAGAAAACCGATTATTGCATGCATTGAATGCCATGAACTACCCAGATTCGGTAGATAATTTCTCGAATAAACTTACGAATATAACACACTGAGTACCAAATATGTATATTCGGTAGTTCCAAGATAGTAGTTTACTGCCGAATATGAGAAAAAACCCCAAACTGTTTTTCCAAAAAAATATGCATTCGGTAGTTATGTAGAGTTATTTACCTCCGAATGGCCCCAAAAACGAATTCCACAAAAAATTTCAAAACTCAGTATTCATATCCTTTACAATCGGTAATAGTTTAACATTATTTAACTGCCGAATATAACAGTGGCCTCAAAATAAAATTTCTGAAAACTTGAAAATCGGATGTTTATCGATTAAAGTTATCTCCCGGTTATTTATATTCGGCTGGTTTACTATATATTTTAGCTTCCGATTATATCATTTTTTGCACTCAGTAAACTGTGTACATTCATTTGCATAAATCGGGTGTTTTGGGTAACCGATAGGATTCCGAATATAAAGTATTAGAAAGTTTGACTTATTTAATGACCTCCGATTATATCATTTTTTTCACTCAGTAAACTGTGTACATTCATTTGCATAGATCGGGTGTTTTGGGTAACCGACAGGATTCCGAATATAGAATATTCGGAAGTTGGACTTATTTAATAACCTCCGATTATTGTATAATAATTTGTTTCTTTCATATGCAGGCCGTTGAAGAGTTTGTTGATGACTTCTATTTGAGGCCCGACACTTCCCTATACTATGCAAACGATTTGGTATACTCATTACTACTTTTTTCTTTTTTTCAAAATTTATATGTTAAATGGTTATGCTTATTATATTTGTTTTGTTTTATACACGTTTAGACATTTGGAATTAAGAAGGAGGCAAAGGAATGGCTTATGAACAAGGCAAAAGATAACATGTGCGTGGTAGTTCAAAATAATCATGTTTGTGACACTCGATTTTAAATGATTTGTGAGCGAGGTGGGACGCGAAAGAGTCACGAGGGAAAGAATAGTAAGTACATACGGAAGACGAATAGGAAATACCGAAGCAATACCAAGAAGATAGGATGCCCATTTAAGATTGTCTTCTATAAGCCCGATGGTATTAAAGGTAAAGAGTATAAAATGTATAAAGTTGATAACGGTTGTCACAACCATGATGATCCGTTGGATTTAATTGGACATGTAATGGTTGCCAAGTTAAAACCACATCAAATGCAGACGGTGAGGTCTATGCGGATCCAAAAAGCGAGTGCGATCTTAAGTAAAATAAAGGCGGACGATCCCGACAACTTGTCTTCTTTGTCTACAATTAAGTCGTCCCTAGCTACGACCAAAAGGACTGATTGGGATGGTAGAACGGTCATGCAACAATCGGAGTGGTTAGCGGAGTTACACGGCTACACCTTGAGAAGGGAAGAAAAGGATGGTATAGTGGTTCGTATTTTCTTGGCACATACCGAAATGATCCAATTGGCTCAATGCTTTCATCAAATTTTGTTGATAGATGCTACTTTTATCAAACATCACATGTTATTCTTTTCTCCCAGTCCGAGATGCAACAATCAACGCGGCTTCGAAATGTAGAAACGACTCTCCTCTACACTTGGAATAAGCATCTTGTGCCGCAAACCTGTCGTCTCTGTGCCTAGCAAGAATACGGTTGTACTCGGTGCACAATTTTATAACATGGTGCACCCTTGAAGAAACATGGGATGGTTCATAATTGTGGCGTGGCTTCTTGTACTTACCAACAAAAGGACCCAATGAAACGTTAATCCAAAATATACGATCGTCCTGCTGTTCTTTGGGTAGATCTTTCACAATGTAATAATTTTTTATCCATTCGGTCTCTTCCTCAACTTGTTTTAATCTTTCTCTATGATGGAATTGTTCTTGACCTCGCTTCTTAGCCTTGATTTCCTCTTCCTCCTCCTCCGTTGCCACTAACGATGGTTTAATTTTTTTGGGTTGTTTGTTCCTTTTTTGTATTTCTTCTTCCCTTGCTGCAATTGATGTAGTTGTTCGCTTGCATCTTCGAAGTATGTTGTCGATTGATGATGGACTTGCCATTGAAAAGGTTTTTCATTCAGATTTGTTACTCAATAATAACTGAGAGGGGTTACCCTCCTTATATAGATTAGAGTTCCAACGGATCTAATTTTTGAAAATATGGCCGTTGAGGTTTCTGAAAATATGGCCGTTGAGGTTTCTGAAAATATGGCCGTTGAGGTTTCGTATCATTGGTGCACTACAATCGGTTGTTAACGATATACGTATTACCTCCGAATAAGACATTCGGTGGAAAACTTAAATTCTTACCTACCGATTAAGTTGGTATTTCTAAACACGACTATATTATTCGGAGGATAATTGTTTTGTAAAGTCCCGAATGTACGATGGCCCAAAAATCAGAATTTGGGAAAAACTTATACTTTTCAAATTTTGAAATTGAAATAATCGGAAGTATAATTAGTTACCCAAACTTCCGAATATGGGCTGTCTAACATTCTATATTGGCCCTTGGAACCACCTAGAGCCAAGGCGTGGTTTGTTTTGAACTTGCTATATTCGGAGGATAATTGTTTTGTAAAGTCCCTAATGTACGATGGCCCAAAAATCAGAATTTGGGAAAAACTTATACTTTTCAAATTTTGAAATTGAAATAATCGGAAGTATAATTAGTTACCCAAACTTCCGAATATGGGTTGTCTAACATTCTATATTGGCCCTTGGAACCACCTAGAGCCAAGGCGTGGTTTGTTTTGAACTTGTTATATTCGGAGGATAATTGTTTTGTAAAGGCCCGAATGTACGATGGCCCAAAAATCAGAATTTGGGAAAAACTTATACTTTTCAAATTTTGAAATTGAAATAATCGGAAGTATAATTAGTTACCCAAACTTCCGAATATGGGTTGTCTAACATTCTATATTGGCCCTTGGAACCACCTAGAGCCAAGGCGTGGTTTGTTTTGAACTTGCTATATTCGGAGAATAATTGTTTTGTAAAGTCCCGAATGTACGATGGCCCAAAAATCAGAATTTGGGAAAACTTATACTTTTCAAATTTTGAAATTGAAATAATCGGAAGTATAATTAGTTACCCAAACTTCCGAATATGGGATGTCTAACATTCTATATTGGCCCTTGGAACCACCTAGAGCCAAGGCGTGGTTTGTTTTGAACTTGCTATATTCGGAGGATAATTGTTTTGTAAAGTCCCGAATGTACGATGGCCCAAAAATCAGAATTTGGGAAAAACTTATAATTTTCAAATTTGAAATTAAAATAATCGGAAGTATAATTAGTTACCCAAACTTCCGAATATGGGCTGTCTAACATTCTATATTGGCCTTGGAACCACCTAGAGCCAAGGCGTGGTTTGTTTTGAACTTGCTATATTCGGAGGATAATTGTTTTGTAAAGTCCCGAATGTACGATGGCCCAAAAATCAGAATTTGGGAAAAACTTATACTTTTCAAATTTTGAAATTGAAATAACCGGAAGTATAATTAGTTATCCAAACTTCCGAATATGGGCTGTCTAACATTCTATATTGGCCCTTGGAACCACCTAGAGCCAAGGCGTGGTTTGTTTTGAACTTGCTATATTCGGAGGATAATTGTTTTGTAAAGTCCCGAATGTACGATGGCCCAAAAATCAGAATTTGGGAAAAACTTATAATTTTCAAATTTTGAAATTGAAATAATCGGAAGTATAATTAGTTACCCAAACTTCCGAATATGGGCTGTCTAACATTCTATATTGGCCCTTGGAACCACCTAGAGCCAAGGCGTGGTTTGTTTTGAACTTGCTATATTCGGAGGATAATTGTTTTGTAAAGTTCCGAATGTACGATGGCCCAAAAATCAGAATTTGGGAAAAACTTATACTTTTCAAATTTTGAAATTGAAATAATCGGAAGTATGATTAGTTACCCAAACTTCCGAATATGGGCTGTCTAACATTCTATATTGGCCCTTGGAACCACCTAGAGCCAAGGCGTGGTTTGTTTTGAACTTGCTATATTCGGAGGATAATTGTTTTGTAAAGTCCCGAATGTACGATGGCCCAAAAATCAGAATTTGGGAAAAACTTATACTTTTCAAATTTTGAAATTGAAATAATCGGAAGGATAATTAGTTACCCAAACTTTCGAATATGGGCTGTCTAACATTCTATATTGGCCCTCTGAACCACCTAGAGCCAAGGCGTGGTTTGTTTTGAACTTGCTATATTCGGAGGATAATTGTTTTGTAAAGTCCAGAATGTACGATGGCCCAAAAATCAGAATTTGGGAAAAACTTATACTTTTCAAATTTTGAAATTAAAATAATCGGAAGGATAATTAGATACCCAAACTTTCGAATATGGGCTGTCTAACATTCTATATTGGCCCTTGGAACCACCTAGAGCCAAGGCGTGGTTTGTTTTGAACTTGCTGTATTCGGAGGATAATTGTTTTGTAAAGTCCCGAATGTACGATGGCCCAAAAATCAGAATTTGGGAAAAACTTATACTTTTCAAATTTTGAAATTGAAATAATCGGAAGGATAATTAGTTACCCAAACTTCCGAATATGGGCTTTCTAACATTCTATATTGGCCCTTGGAACCACCTAGAGCCAAGGCGTGGTTTGTTTTGAACTTGCTATATTCGGAGGATAATTGTTTTGTAAAGTCCCGAATGTACGATGGCCCAAAAATCAGAATTTGGGAAAAACTTATACTTTTCAAATTTTGAAATTGAAATAATCGGAAGTATAATTAGTTACCCAAACTTCCGAATATGGGCTGTCTAACATTCTATATTGGCCCTTGGAACCACCTAGAGCCAAGGCGTGGTTTGTTTTGAACTTGCTATATTCGGAGGATAATTGTTTTGTAAAGTCCCTAATGTACGATGGCCCAAAAATCAGAATTTGGGAAAAACTTATACTTTTCAAATTTTGAAATTGAAATAATCGGAAGTATAATTAGTTACCCAAACTTCCGAATATGGGATGTCTAACATTCTATATTGGCCCTTGGAACCACCTAGAGCCAAGGCGTGGTTTGTTTTGAACTTGCTATATTCGGAGGATAATTGTTTTGTAAAGTCCCGAATGTACGATGGCCCAAAAATCAGAATTTGGGAAAAACTTATACTTTTCAAATTTTGAAATTGAAATAATCGGAAGTATATAACATTATATTGTCTTCCGAATAAATACTGACCCCAAAATGGGATTTTTCCTATATCAGAAATTTTGAGATTTTTTCAATATATATATATATATATATATATTCGGTAGTGAGTGTACTTCCGAATACTGTGTGTCTACTTAAATATATTCGGGAGCCAAAAAATTCATTAAACTACCGATTATTACCAGTTTGTATCCAGGAAGATATGACCAACAATATTCGGCCGATAACCATCAAATATTTCTCCCGAATACTGTCGATGTTCTTGAGAAATGAAGAACACGACTACATTCGGAAGTAAAGGAGCATGAATATCGCCCGAATCTGGATAAATAACCGAAAACCCTAGAATTATTTTTTCTCGATTCGTCGAATTAAAGCGAAATAAACCCCAAAAATGATAGATTCTTACCTAATTGGGGCCATTTGACTTTGGAGCGCAATTTTTTTTTTCTTCCACAATCGGAAGATAATAGGAAACTGGAAGAAGAAGAGTTGAAATGAGTAGAATTGTTTTTGATTTGGTTTTTATACAGTTTTACCATAAGGGCATTTATGTAACTTCAATATCATATAGGGTACCCCTTAACTAGAGTCTTTGGCTGGGTATAAATTGATGGCCCCTAAATCCTTTGGGGTGGCCCCTAAAAACGCCAGGTTATTTTATACACATTTGATATTTCTGGCTGAGTTTAACTCGCTTACATATTTCTCGAAATATGTGTTGGTAAGCTTTCGCTTTAACCAAGTTCATCTTTTATTCTTGACGAAAGTCAAAAGATGATCATGTGAAATTGCCTGGTAACATCTTACATGATTTGTGTGAGACAATCATTTGATGTAGACTCGGAATGTTTCGTATTGATCATTTGATCACTTGAAAATTGCTTTGAAGTTAATAGTTTGTGTGAGACTGCTATTCCCGTCTTCCAAGAATGTTTCAATGATTAAAATGGGAGTTTAGAACAATTAACCTTTGATTGGAATGAGCATAGTATGCGTACTTTCATAGGTGTATTCCAAGTCCAGGAATTTATGCGTACTGATTTCATCTAAGTTCGGTCAGGAACGACAGTATGTGTACCCGTTTGTATACTGGCGAACAAGACCAATTCCGGGAACTTAGGTATGCGTACACATTTGCATACCTGAGTGGGTTAAGTTCTAAAATCGGTCATGTATGTTTACATACTCATGAACAAATATATTTATATAATAAGGAATGCATTCTTTGCAAACCGTGGCTATAATGTTCATAAATTGATTCAAGTCAATCAAAACCGATTTTGCTTCAATTGTGTCTTGTATACTTCTATGAAAATATAAACAATTGCACAACTCTATTGAGTCGTTTGAACTAGTTGTGATGAAGATGAACAAGGTTGATATGAAAGTGTTCATATAGCTAACTTCGGTTAACTATTGTTGAACCAAATACGTATACAAATTTAGGTACGGTTACCTATATCTAAATGTAGGTACATTTCATTTTGTGTGTAACAAGCTAATAAAAATCTAACGGTTGAAAGATATTAGCTTGAATCCAATCAGTTTTTCATCTAATGGTGAATATTAAATGCTTTGTTACCAAGGTAACATTGATTGCAAACCCTGATTTGAAGACTATATAAGGGAGAACTCTAGTAACTGGGAAACCTAATCCCCGCACCTCTTGTGTGATACTAGTTGCGACTAGATTTGATTCTCCTTTAACCTAGGTTTTTCCTAAAACCATTATAGGTTAAAGACTTAAAGATTTCATTGGGATTCTGAAGCCAGACCCAACTATGTTCTATGTAGTTGCGTGTTCTGGTCTTCCTTTGTTCTATCGTATTGAGTACTATCTTCTCTAAGATTTTCTCAAGATTTATCTCCGATAGGTAAGATATAAAAAGTAATCACAAAGGTCTTCGTCTCATTCTTTGTGATTCCTCAATAACTTGTTCGACTACCATATGGTTAGGTTATTGTGAGGTGATTGATATTTTTAGGCTTTTCTTCGGGAATATAAGTCTGGATTATCAATTGGTTCCTGTTCACCTTGATTTATCAAAAGACAGAACAAAAACTCGTAGAATTTCTGTGGGAGACAGATTTATCTATTCAATACATTTTTTGTGTGAGACAGATTTTTTTATCAAGTCTTCGACTTTGGGTCGTAGCAACTCTTAGTTTTGAGTGAGATCAGCTAAGGGAATCAAGTGCATAGAGTCCTTTTGGGATTCAAAGACATAAGGAACACGACTGTACCTTGATCAGTGTGAGATTGGTTGGGGCTCAACTACATTCCAGTCTGAAGTTAACTTGTAGTAGGCTAGAGTCTGTAGCGGTTTAATACGGTATGATGTTCAAAACTGGACTAGGTCCCGGGGTTTTTATGCATCTGCAGTTTCCTCGTTAACAAAACTTCTGGTGTCTGTGTTATTTCTTTTCCGTATTATATTTTGTATATAATTGAAATATCACAAGTTGTGCGTAGTTCAATCAATTAGATAAACATACCTTTGGTTGTTGATATAAATTGATTGACACTTGAACATTGGTCTTTGGTACCGTTCAAGTTATTTCTCATATTAATCCGGCTCACTGATTTCTATCTGTTCGATTGCAGATTGATTTGAGAAATTGAGATATAACTCTTGGATGTATTTTCCTTGATTGAGTCTGAATGTGTAGTTGATTCTCTTGGAAACATATTAGAGTTAGTCCATACAGATTTCCTAAACGAAATATTGGATGTGGTTGTTAGACCCCCGCTTTTACATATGACTTGAGATATCTTTATCTTGAAACAATCGAAAGAGATGTTACCAACCAGATTTGTTGTTCCTTTACTGTCCAAAGGAATTGTTCCAGTGCGTGCACTCATTGAAGTAGGTAGCGCAGGGATACCGAGGAAACTAAGTGAACTAGGGGTAGTTGCTTGGTCTCGAATATACGAAGTTGGTTTATATTTTGTATAGCGACTTAATTATGAGAGAATTCAATTCTGGACTAAGTCCTGAGGTTTTTCTGCACTTGCAGTTTTCCTCGTTAACAAAATATTGCTGTGTCTTTTACAATTATATTTCCCTAATTATAATTTTTTATTATAATTAAAAGTAAAATATACAAAAGTTAACTCCGATATACTTGATAGTGATCATATATAGTTTGGTTAAGTCTGAATCTATTATCAAATATCACACTTTGGTAGTCGTATTGTCTCGTTCTCGTTTCCATATACAATCACACAAAGTGTGAATAGCGATTTGTTGTATTGTCTCGATTTTGTCCATAAATAATCACTTTCGGTAAGAGGACTTATAGGTGGATAAACAAAATATTATGGTGTATTTAGGTAGTCTTTTCAATTGGTATCAGAGCATGCAAACACGAAAAGATCTAACAATTTGTGTTTGGTGCCATCCAAACTATAAGAAATGAACTCGAGTTCACATGAATCAATTTCAGTTAACGTACCACCAAGATTTGACGGAACAAACTATCTATGGTGGAAATATGCTATAAGATATTTTCTTCAATAACGAGACTTTAATACTTACTCATTAGTCTTTGATGGTTATTATCGCCCGAAAATAGAAGTTTCAGAAACTGAGTTTAAATGCTTAGTGAACTATTCAGGCGAAAAAAAGGCTTTTACAAAGCAGAATTCATATGGTTTGAATTCCATTATACATGTTGTAAGACGCGATCTACAACATCATGTATCCACATGCCAAACTTCACAGGAAGCTTGGAATAATCTTCATATCATATTCGAAGGAAACACATCAGAAAAGGAAGCTAGAATTCAAACTCTCACATCTGATTAGGAAAACCTTCGAATGGATGATACTTTTGAAGTGTTTCATATTAAACTCTGTGAGATAGTAAATGCTTCTTTCTCTCTTGGAAACACTATTTGTGAAAAATATATAGTATGCAAAATTCTCAGATCGTTGCCATCTGATACGAATCTAAAAAGCATGCAATCATAGAAGCAAATGATCTTTCAACTCTTTCACGAAGCACATTTTTGGAAAGTTAAAGATCTTTGATAATGAATCACAATCTATTCAAGCTAAAGGAATTGTTTTTAATGCTGAAAAATTTCCAAAAGCTCCTATGGAGAAAAATAGATTACTGAATGATTCTGGTGAAATTGTAGAAGATTCTGATAATAATATTGAACAGTCATTATCATTAATCACTAGACAGTTTCGAGATCTCTTAAAGAAGAGAAATAAGAGATTTATAAATTTTATTCATCGATCTTATCGACCCTATGATCGAGTTCATGTCAAGAACAAAAAGGATCAAGAAGAATATGATTAATATCAGCCTCAGTGCTTTAAGTGTAAAAGTTTTGGTCATATGGCTAAATATTGTCCTAATTTTAGGAAATACACGGAAGCAAGGCATTAGTTGTAACTCTAGACGAGACCTATGATTCTGAAGAAGAGGAAACAACTAATGTTGCACTAGTTGTTAATTTGATTTCCTCTTCCTCCATTAGTTACCATTTTAAAAATGGACATGTCTCCTGATGTTGAAAAATCATCTAATGGTAAAGAGAAAATTAAGACAAAGTGTGAAACTTTCTCAAGAACAAGGACTGTTAAGAAGTGCATATGCAACTCCGACCAATCTCAAGAAACTTTGTTAATTCGAGGTAACAAGAGAAGAGTTTTAAATCATACGATACTAGATCAAGAACACTTTGTTTGTTCTAAATCCCATGATGAGAGAAAATATTATACTAATACCACCTAACCGGTATTAGAATTGCATCCTCACCCTGTGTGCCGATTGTATGTGTGAGGAAGCAAAAATCAAGGCACATTATGTGTAGATTATGGGAATAAAATCTAGTAATTGAAAACATATTTAAATATTTTCCTATTTATAGGAATCTTATATTTTCGGTAGTATGAATAATATAAAAAGATCTTTCTCATTCTCTGGTCATTCCTTGTCCGAGCCATGAGTCATGATCCGATGTCTTCTCTTGCAAAGGTGCTTGACCTGAAATATTTCTCTAAAAATAAATATGCACCATCTCTTGATGCTAACAGGCCTAAGAAGAAGATCAAAAGGAGAGATTGGCTTAGCAAGAAGGAAAGAAAGAATATGCTGAAGAAATATTAGTGTATTGAGATTTTGACACAACTATGTGTTCAATCAAAGACAGAATTACATGTACTTGCAGAGTCCTTCAAGAAAACATCTCAACTACAAGAAATTCTGGTTAAGTAACAAGGTTATCTTCTTGAAGAATTAAGTTGCTCATAGAATAAAAAATAAAATTAGATTCTTATCAGAAAAATAGACATTAATGTTTGATTTGCCTCAGTTATTGTATAAGATCTATTTTGAATAAAACTATCATTATTAATGAATAAAATTATTTCTTTATAATTTTTTTCTGATAGTTACGGATTATATAGCATGTGAATCAATGCTTATACTTTTTCTATGTGTATTCAGTTTATGGGATGTCTGATTTGGTTTTTTATTAACCTTAATATTCGATCTCATATGATGTAACCCTTATGGTTTGTGTGGATTTTTGATTTAGCGGAATTAAGTTCTAGCCCATGTTGGTAGGATTTATCAAAGGCTCATAAGGTGTTCCGATTGAAACTCATATGTGAAAAGTCACAATATGTTGAATCAATTTGTGTTTACATGAATTGTGTTTAGCATAACATATGTGTTTCGGGTTTTCAACTTTTGCTATTGGCACGCATTAGTTAAAACCGTTTCAACCTTTCTCTGGTAAAGGTTGATTTTGTTGTTGTTCTTTTGTTCTTTCGAGAGGATGATAACACACTGGGGGAGAGTTCTTATTCGAACTTGCGCTTAATGATATATCTTTTTGGGGATAAGAGGCTGCGGAATCTAAGGTAACGAATTTGTTAGTTAATCTTTTTCCTGTTTAAGAAAACCCTGTTTATATTGCATATATTTTTCTTTTTCTTAACAAAATTTCGGTACAATTGATATTCCATTATTGCGTATGGATGCATATGTGTATGATTCAATTGTTTCCGGTTAAGAAAAATTGCGTCAATTTATTTGGCTTACTGTTTGGTATCTTCTTTATTGTTGGGTATCAAGTGTTTTTGCTTAACGTAATTCGGTGCAACTGTGGTGCTATAATATCTATGTTTGTTTCAATTGCTTCCGGTTACGAAAGTAATTGTGCAAGTCAATTTATTTGGTTTGTATGTATTTTTTATGGATTAACAAAATATGGGATCATTTGTTTAGACCAAATCGATTCCTGATAACAGAAATTAAGTTAATTCTGATCTTAGTTAGACTTATCAAATTGGAGGATTCGGTTATTCAAGTCTAATCGAATGCCTTGACAAGAAAATCTAGTTAACTAACCTAGTGTATTCTTATCTAAATAGAAAGTTCTAAGTTATTGTCTGAATAATTAGAGCCTGATGTGAGAAATAAAGTTAATTCTAATATTTATTTTTTTCTTGTCGAAATAAGCGATTGTATGTTTGAAATCAATTTAACAAGGGAATTAAGTTTCTTAGTCGATTTGTCAAAATATTAGGGAAAATTGCTTCGGGAAATTATTTCCTTGATAACATATTAAAACTAAATTACCTGTAGTTTCGGTTTTAATAGTGGTTATCTAAAGTGGTATGTGTGACCTTCGTGCTTAACTCTTAGAGGTTGTTTACAAGTTTTTTAGATTTGTAAGATCCTTTCGGTTTGTCCTTTATTTGCTCGAACCTTTGTCATTTTGTGGCAAAAATTGGGAGAAATATATGGAATAAATAAGTGATTTGCAATCACTAATGAAAGGATAATTGTGCAAGTGTTATATCGAATGAAAGAGTAAAACATAGACCAAGGGGGAGAAACATATCATATTGTTGTTGTAGTATTTCGACTACAAAAACGGGAATAACAAAAATGTTTGGATTGAATATTTACCTAGCTCTTACCTTTAAGGGGAGAATAATCTTTTGTTATTCAAATGTCAACAACTGCATTTATTGATTGAATATATGCAGGTCATTGTGTTGTTGAAACTTGGAATCAAGCGTATGTAAAAATGAATTCTTATGTAATTTGTTTATCCATATGTAATAAGAGTTTTGTCACTACAATTGAAGAACATGGAGATTATTAGATCATAGATCGGTTGAACTCAACAAGCGTTGGTATGTCAAGTTTGGTTATCATATTTTAGTGTGTAAAAACTCATATAAAGCCGCTTGATTGTATACTAGAGTCAACTTCGTTAAGGTTAGACTAGAAAGTCTAGTAATGTTGAGACATACAAGTATTACACCGAAAACCTGAAAAATGTGAAGAAGAAGCGAACGACAACGACAACATCATCCTTCCTCTTGAGGTTAATAATATTGACTTGAACTGTTTCATTCCTAACATATCTTTCAAGTCGTGCTGTTTTGAAAACATAACTGCGAAGCTGCATATAGTGTACATATTGTAAGATACTCTAGTGATGTGACATGGTCATATTTGTATTATCATAATATTAGGGAATTAGACTACGAAGTATAATGCTTATATTTTAAACTTCATAGATATGACATCGACATAATCTTGTATATACCGTTATGATTATGTGAATGGGTTACGGGGAAGATTTCATCCTAGGAAACAACGTTTTACATTTGTTTTAAGGAAGTACATTCATGAACTTATTTTATGAATCGAAAGGGAAATCGTTAGGCTTATTGGTACGGCTATTCATTGCAAATATGTGGATTACCAATATGTGTGAGATGGTAGTGTGAGATGATAGAACCGGTCGTAAATTTGTTATGTATCTTGGTATAACTAATCCAAATGTCTGACTTATGATTTGGTATGACTAGTTTTTATTAATTGGTTTAACCGAGTCTAAGTAATCACCATGAGATGGTATGATCGATATTTGTAATTGGTGTGACCGATCACAGAGTGTTGTGCAATCCATCCTTGTAATTTGTAACCGGTACTGGTAATTAGTGTAATCGATCCTGGTAACTGGATTGACCGATCACAAGAAATACCATGAGTATATGGTAAGCGGTCCTGGTAATTCATGTAACCGATCCTGGTAATTGGTGTAACCGGTCCTGATAACTTGTGTGACCGATCACAAGTATTTCCATATTAAGGTATAACCGATCCTAGTAATTAGTAGAACCGATTGAACCCATGTATGTGATTTGATCAATCTTATGGTAATCTTGGAATACAGGTGAACCAATTCTAAACTTGTTTGGAAGTGTGGTATAACCGATTCCAAGAATGTAAATCCATGTAAATATGAATAAGGATTTACAATGAAAAGATGTCAACATACTTTGAGTATGTACAATATCTCTTATCATTTATTGTTCAAAGATATTCCTTAGTACTTAAGGAGATCTTGTGTCGAAATAAATTGAGAATCTTTTAATTAAGGTTTTTGGGTTTATATGCTTTAATTACCAGCAATTAAATGCATATATCTAGAGAATAAAAATTAGTAATGTGCATTTACTAATTGGAGATTTCTATTGAGAGATTTTCGAAATTTTGGACAAGCATTTGTTGGAATTCGGAAAACCGAATTTTTCTATTCATTGCATACCTTGAGAATATTTTCAGTTTTGGAAATTCCTTGGTGTCCAAACATCCTTGGTCTATAAATACCTAAGTTTGCATTTGTAGCAAACTATCCTAAGATTCAGGAAAACTTCATTATTGTTGTTTCTGATGGATCCGTCTAATCGGAGAGGAAAGTATCCTAATTAGGTGAAATCTCTTACGACCGCTCGTTTAAAGACTTCTGTGGGATTAAGAAGCTCTACTAGTACTATTGGTGGGAAACTAGATAATTTCACTGTTATTAGTTTTTGATTGATTTGATTGACTAACAGTTGTTGAAACTTTGATTGATCCTAGTTTGTTTATTTTGGAGAATCTTCTCTTCTGTTATAATCTCACTCAAACTAGATCGAAGTATCGACGGGGTCTTTAGAACTGTTTATATATCTAAAGACATATTGTGATAATCAATTGTTAACAGACTCCATTCTATGTGTGATTGGTCATAAGAGATTCAAGTGGTATTGTGTAGGTGTTTATTGAAGATGAAAGAAGATTTGAAGGCGAAGAAGATTGTTCTCATATCTTTGGGTGTGCACAAACCTTGATCGGCTGGGATCCAACTATAATCGGATTTATTCGATCGATTAGTTGCGTGAGATCGGCATTCACTATATTTCTCTTTGAGATTTATTTTGATTGAGTATCTAAACTTGACTATTGGTAGTTATTGGATAGATTGATCTAACCAGGGAAAGGAGTTTATTAGATTAAACAGAAGAGCCTTTGCATATGACTTGAGATATCTTTATCTTGAAAGAATTGAAAGAGTTGTTACCAAACAAATTTGTTGTTCCTTTACTGTTTGGAATATGACCCAAAGGAATTATTCCAGTGTGTGCACTCATTGAAGTCGGAAATGCAGGGATACTGAGTAAACTAAGTGAACTAGAGGTAGTTACCCGGTCTCAACTATACGAAGTCGGTGTATATTTTGTATAGCGGCTTAATTATGAGAGTATTCAATTCTGGACTAGGTTCCGGGGTTTTTATGCATTTGCAGTTTTCCTCGTTAACAAAATCTTGTTTTGTCTTTACTTTTATATTTCTGTAATTATAATTTTTTATTATAATTAAAAGTAAAATACACAAACGTTAACTCCGATACACTTGATAGCCTATAGAGTTTGGTTAAGTCTGAACCTATTATCAAGTATCACATTTTGGTAGTCGTATTGTCTTGATATCGTATCCATAGAAATCACACAAAGTGTGAATACCGATTTGTTGTATTGTCTCGACTTTATCCATATACAATCACTTTAGGTAAGAGGACTTAGAGGTGGATAAATAAAAGATTGTGGTGTATATTGGTACCCTCGTCTTTTCTGCTTGATCATTGTTTAAAGTCTCGAGTATTACTAAACACCTTTAGTGCTTGTAAGTTCAACGACTTACTTAGCCGTGATGGACCATCATTGTGAAAGGTTTCATAACTATCCGGACCACAGTGCATATTCTTCTGTGTAATTTCAAAGCTGACGTTTCACATGCTTATATGAACTCTTAGCCAGGAACTTCATCCGAACTGAGAAAGTGTTTACTTGAATCTCAATCTAACTAAGATTGAATTCAAAGCTATTTGTAGCTTTGAAAATATATAAATCATGAGACTCTTGCAGCTGGATTTCTCAATCCATGGAGCCATCTCGTCCTAGTTGTAAAGATAAAGTATTTCTTTATAACCTAGGTGTTTATACAGAACTGCCATAAGTTACGACTTTGTATATTTCACTTAGGGATTTGTGAATCCCGGTCAGACTATCTTTTACCTGATAATTCTTGTATCCGAATCTTGTTCTGCTGGTTATTAAAGTTCACGGACTTTAGATGAGGAACAAGATCGATAGAAATCACAAAGTTCTCTTTGTCTTAGAACTTCGTGATTTCCCAACATATATATCTAAACTCTTCTTTGATTTGTTTGGATACTTCTTGAAAGGTGGTTAGTGATCACAACTTCTCTTTGATAAGAGTATAAGTATTCTATTCTTCTAGATCCCCGAGGTTCGCTAGACCTGTCTAATATTAGTAGATTTTCATACCTAGATTGAAAGTTGAAACATATTGCTGATGGTGGATTTTAACTAAGGCTAAAATCACAAAATCATAATTTTGCATATTTTTGACCTAGCTTTAGACGAGTATGTGAAATTCATTTAGAAACGAAATCTCATGTCACGATCATCTCTGACTGAGTGCATAGCCTCTCAGAGCACACATATAAATCATTAAATCCTCTCAGATGAGCCTTCAATACTATGCATTTTCCGTCATTTTGTCATGTACCTACTATATGTGAGAGGGTTCCCATATCATGTTACTTGTCAGTCCTTAGTAGTAATTATGGTTAGTAGTATTTAGTGTAGTAATGAGTGTGTTTATCAATGTAAGGCACGTTTAGATGAGAACCACCTGGTGGTTATCTAGTCGTGGGTTATAGGGTGGTAAATGAAAGTTATATATGGTCTTGCGTGTATAATGGAAATACTATCAAATTATTAATCTAAAGAATAGTTTATTCGATTGAGGTTAGTTCTTAGGAATTAGAAGGCTTGATTCTCACGAATCAAGTGAGGTTTATCCTCAAATTATCACCCCAATCTTGTCATTGTACTAAAGTACATGACAATTGGTATCTAGATACGTTTCGATTATGTTGGTTTCTTCAATGGAGGTTGCATATCTGGACGATTCTTATCCAATTGGAATTCACCGAAATTGAATTATGATCACAAAAGATTTATGGTTTGGGAAGATATCAAGCTGCAGTAGCAAAGAAGTTAGAAAGTGAATTTATTCGACCTCCTAAGCAGGTTGTTGCGTGGGTGAATTTTTTTCAAGAAAAATAATGGATATCCTAGTGATGGAGCATATGCTATGTACTGAGAATTCGGCTGAAAGTCTTGAATTACTTCAATTGGTGGTTAAACAATTGAAGATGATAAAGACATATATCGTTGACAACATAAATCAATCCCTGTTGATGTATATTTAGAAAATATCACCCAGATCTCTTCAATTCCATCAGAAGAAGAAGATGATAATTGTTTCGATTTCGAATTGTTCATCCCTTCATTTTTCTTCTATGAATAGGACGATTTATTTGATGAGGCGAATTTTCAACCTAGTGAAGTTAGGGATTCGAGGTTAACCGTGAAAAACTTGAATGCTCGAAGGAACTAGTCATTATTCACAACAAGCTGATGGGTAAATATTTTTTACCTATTGTCTTTGATTATAGTTGAACTTTATTTGATTGTGAGAAGAAACTTGAAATTATGAATGATTTTTATGATTTTTCTGGTGAATTCTGTTTTAATACTTCTGATGAGGTTGTTCTTCATAGGTTAATTTTGCTTGATAAGTTCGATTGGAATTTGGTTTTTGAGATAATTACAAGGCTTGGTTGTCAATTTGATTTCCGATTTTTGGATTCACTTGTTCTTATGCGTGTAAATGATTCCAGAATTAGTAGTGATCAGAAGTTGTTATTTAAAATGCCTCAGAGTATAATATGTAATTTGAGCGGTGACAAATATAATTTTCTCGCGCAACTTAAAGAAAGTATGATGAGTAACAAGTTACTAATAGATAAATGTCTTTTCATGAATATGAATTCTGCTCACTGGATATATGATTGTGGAAAAGTGTTCAATTTCCTTAAAGTTTTTTGTCACTTATAAATTTGGTGTTGATACAATTACATCTTGTGAGATGATTCCTGTTGCTTTAGTTCTATTGGATGATTACAAATAGGAACTCTCTAATAAGCTTGTCTTGAAACATGGTTCCCAAGTAGAATTGTTGGTAGATACTTGGATTGTATCTATGTTCATGATTGTTTCAAATGGTATGATTAATAAGATGATTGTTGTATTTTCAGAGAGAAATAAATTTTTGTTGCTCTTGTTGGCTACAGTAGTGAGCATTCAGAAGGTAAACAAATGGTCTGTTCAAGTACTTGGTAGGACTGAAGCAGAACTTTTTTTCCTTATGTAGTGTAGGAGTTGATTATCTCTTGCATCTCAACATGGGTAAGAAATATATCTTCCGGATGAATTGGATATTTCAGTTTGCAAAACTATATGGAATTAAGAAGGTGTAAAAGATTTTCGACAAAATTGCAGACCATGTAGCTGGAAGTTTGAGAGGTGTTGTGTGGAAAATTCCCTTGAAAGAGCTTAGGTACCTCCATATGCTTCTTCTTTCAATCGTCACAGTGGAGAAATTTCACATTTATCTTGCAGAAATCGGGTTATTACACGTCTTATTGTGTACATGAAAACACGAGGGTACCCAAATATGCCACAATCTTTTTGTTACAACCTATAAGTCCTTTACCGAACGTGATCGTCTATGGACAAAGTTGAGACAATATGACAATTCAGTTCACACTTTGTGTGATTATCTATGGATACGAGATCGAGACAATACAACAACAAGATACTTGTGTGATTGACTATGCATACAAGATCGAGACAATATAATAACAAAGTGTATTACTTGATCATAGGTTCGGTAATAACCAAACTCTATAGGATCACTATCAAGTATTACGGAGTTAACGTAAAGTGCAATTTACTTAAGCTAGTCCAGTTTTGAATACTCTCAGAATTAAGCTGCTATACAAAATCTAATACCAACATCGTATAGTTGATACCAAGTAGACTACCCCTAGATACTTAGTTCCCTCAGTATCCTTTCACCTTCTACTTATAGAGTTACGCACATGAATCAAAAACACCTTTGGATCGTATTCCAAATACTTAAGGATTAAAAACTATTTAGTAATAACTCTATTCAATTTTTGTGATATACGTTTGATAAAGTCTCTTCCGTTTAATCTAATATACTTCTTTGTTGGGTTTAGATCAATCCAGATCAATAACTTAGATTTAAATTCACAATTATTAGATTCAGATATTGAAGAATACCACCAAATGATAATTGCCGATCTTACGCAACTAATCAATCATGTTTATTAAAGATAAACTGATTCTAGTTGGATCCCAGCCGATCAAGGTTTGTGCAATAAATCCACAAGATACGAAAACCAATAATAAATCTTCTCCGTCTTTAAATCTTCTTTTATTTTCAAATACCTCCACACCACTTGAATCTCTTATGATCAATCACGCACAAAATTGAGTCTATCAATAATGGATTATCAGACGATATATTTAGATCTAACAACAGTTCTAAAGATCTCGTTGATACTTCAATCTAGTTTGAGTTAATCTTATATTAGAAGAGAAGATTCTCAAGCATAAAAAAACTAGGCGTAATCAAAGTTTCAACAACCGTTAGTCAATCAAATCAAATTGAAAATTAATAACACTGCAATTATCTAGTTTCCCACCAACGGTACTCGTAGAGTTTCTTGATCCCACAAAAGTCTTTAAACGAGTGGTCGTAAGAGATTTCACCTAATTAGGATACTTTACTCTCCAATTAGACGGTTCCACCAGAAACAACAAGATGATGAAGTTTGCTTGGCTCTTAGGATAATTTGCTAGAAATGCAAACTTAGGTATTTATAGACCAGAGATGTTTGGACACCAAGGAATTTCCAAAACCGAAAATATTCTCAAGATATTCGATGAATAACAAAATTCGATTTTCCTAATTCCAGTAAATGTTTGTCCAATATTTTCGAAGTCTCTCGATGTTTTCCAATATTCTTAGTACATTCCAGTCCGAAGTTAACTTGTAGTAGGTTAATGTATGTAGCGGCTTAATACAGTGTGGTGTTTAATATGTACTAGGTCCCGGGGGTTTTATGCATTGAGGTTTCCTCATTAACAAAATTTCTAATGTTTGTGTTATTTTTTTTCCGCATTATATTTGTTTATATAATTGAAATATCACACGTTGTGCGTAGTTCAATCAATTGGGAAATACGACCTTGTTTGTTGGGTAGAAATTAATTGACCCTTGAACATTGGTATTTGATACCGTTCATGTTATTATCTTAACATTCAGTTCACAGATTCCATCTTGTTGAATTGTTGATTGATTTGAGAAGAAGATATAACTCTTGGATATCTTTTCTTGATTGAGTCTGACTGTCTAGTTGATTCTCTTGGAATTATATTGGAGTTAGTCCATACATATTGCCGAACGATATATTGGGTGTAGTGTTAGATCCTTGCTTTTTGAATTGTTATCAGAGCAGGCAAACACGCCAAGACCTCATAAGTCTGTGTTTGTAGTAATCCGACTCTATGGACAGAAGTGCTATCTCTAGTAACATACCAATTCATAAATTACTAGATGAGTTTCAAAACTTAAATTCTGCTGAGAGAACTGTCATATCTAAGTCAATTTGTAAACATCCTCATGATGTAGAAACTGTTGGTAACTGGGAAAAACGCCTAGAAGAATAGTAGGATGAACTTTCTAACGAAGGTGACTAAGATATTGACAGAGATGTTGATGAGGAAATATCAGAGTATGTTAAGTTATTGAAACCGGTGGAAAATTTGATGACTTTTTATGTCACTCCTTTTCTGACCTATCTCTGTCGAGAAAATAAGAAATGGAGAAGAATTTACTCAGGTCTTTATTCTTGAAATAACATTAACGTTTCAATGTTCAGGGATCGTGTGAATGACCTAAGAAAAAAGTCACTTGAATGTGATAATCTTCGTCAAGATTTCTATAAATTGAAAGAAAAACTTGCAGCTACTGAAGAAAAAATTAACTCCCAGCAAATAAGTTCTAATGACAGGGAAAACGATTGTCTCGCCCGATAAAAATGCCTTGAGGCGGATTTAGCTGTTGCTCTTGATAAAATCAAGATTCTGGAAGATAACTTGTAAAAGTTCAATACTACCAAGAAAATTAACCACATTGCTAAAAGAAAGTAAAAATCATCGTGATACACGAGGATTGGGTTACAAGGGAATAAATGCTCCAAGTATTAGCACAGAGGTAAAATTTGTCAAGGCTAGTGATTCTTCTGAACAAAAGGTTTCTACTGATGGAAAAAGTGAAATACCTTCATCGGTAGCTAAGTTTCAAAAGAAAAAAGTATATCAACCTCCAAAACCTGCACACATAAATCCGGTTAAGAACGTTCCTTATATTTGTCATTATTGCGGAAACAAATGTCATCTGGGAAGAACATGTCGTTTTCGTATAAGGAATGAAAAACTTCATGATATTCTTGTTTGGTTATCAAAAGAAGTGATTAAACCTAGATCATATGTTAAGGCTAACACCCTTGACATTACGGGTTGTAAACGTCCAACCTTTAGGCAAAGGAATCAGTGCTGTGATAAACCTAGATTTTCCTATAAACGTCATACGAAGCCTTTTTACAATTGCAATGATTATCAAAAGGATAACTTTGTAAAGACGAACACAAGATCGGATGTTCCCAATTGGAAAAAGGATAACTTGCAAAAGAATAGTCAATCCAAGTCTCTTTCGAGATATCTATAAGAGAATAATGGAAATAAGGTTCCAATTTTTCCTAAACGCACTCAGAATTGGATACCAAAGAACTCACTGATGCTTTGAGTGTGAAAATGAATGATCTCCCAGATAATTCCATGACTATGGTGAAGGAAGTATCTATGATGTTGGAAGTTAAAAAGTTCTTGGGTAAAAAGAATTCGGATATGAAAGGTTCTAAAAGTGATCTCTTTCATGATAATTCAAAAGTGGAACACAAGAATCGGTGGAAGAAGAAACAAAATAAGCCAAAAACTGTAGATTGTGAAAAATCCATGGTTGTGGAAAAGTCGGTTTCTGTCACCTGTGGTGATCAATATATTTTTCACCTCAACATAACTTGATTGTGTTGAAAGTGCATCCTCACCAAGGAATGCCTTGTTATGTATACAGTATGGGAAGAATGAAAATTAGGGCGCACATATTGTGCTAGGTAAGATTTTGAATCTTTGGTAAGGCTACAAAATTCGATTGTATTCCTATAAAAAGGTAGGTCTACAAACTTGAGCGAGATTTATGTTTTTATTATTTGCTTAAAGTACTTATAATGATCCATGTACCTTGTGTATCGTTCATGTGTACCTAACTTGATTTGTGTTTAAGGTTCTTAAATGTTCAGGTTTGAAAATAGTAGTTCGGGATGTTTGGCCTCCATGGTATGCAAACCATAATTTAAAGTTAAAATCTAGGGACTTCAGTTCACATACTGGTTTGCAAACAGATCCAGGTCACGAAATCCGTTTGCAAACTCGTATGTAGGCCTAGATATTTGGTAAACTTGTTTTGGATGTAACTTCTTCGTCCGAACTTGGAATGACCTCATTTTTTTGAATTTTCCTCCTCTTTGAATTATCTTCAAAATAGTGATGAGAAATCCTGAATTTATATGAGTTAAGATTGGTATTTGTCCTGTCTCTTGTTTTTGAGTGTTTTGCTCCGCTTCGTCGCACTTGTGCCACTTCTCTTGGACTTGGGGACTTGGATTCATGGAGCACTTATATTCTAAGATCATATGTATCTTTTTTAAGAATGTTGTTAGTGAATCACAAAGAAGAAATTTCAAGAATGGGCAGTAGTACGCGTTACTCCGGGATTCTTGAATGTTCACAATCCTCTTATGTGAACTACAGTGCATGGTCGTTAATGACTTTGTATTTTATTCTTTGTTAATAAAATATTTTCATACGCCTTTGGTAGCCATTCTTGGTATAAATCCGTGCAAAAAATATTGAATCTACCTTCTAAGGGCAAATCACCTTGTATGTTCTTTACAAGTTTGTGTCTAAGTGTTGTTGTCTAGGAAACTTCTTTTTAAGAATTTATTCTTATGTTTAAGAAGGATAACTAGGGTTTGGTTAGCAATTATTGTGATTACACATAGATATTCCGAACGATTTTCATCTTGCAATGTTTTAGATTTATTTATTTAAATTCTAAATTATTTGTAAGATGAATTTGCAGTATTAATCTTTATTGGTTTTATGTACTGCAAAAATATTTTATCGGATATGTATGTTTACGTCCGTGAACTATGATTATCTCATATATGCTCAAAACTTAAGTCTATTGTGTCATTATGCAAATATTTATAAAAGATAGAATGAACTCTTGAATATTCCGCAGTATTTATCTTTTCCTGATCCACTTTTATGTGAATGTACTGTATGGCTCAGTAAGTTTTCTTATGTTGAGCAATTTCGATTGAATTAATCTATGAGGTTGTCTTGTGGATTAATTTATTCGAGTTTTCTGGATACAAATTCATGTTTCGTGTAATTTTTTAATGTCCAAAGAAATCCTTATTTTCTTGTAAAAGTAAGGTTGCTCTTGTTGTTCTTTCGGGAAATACATTTTATGGGGAGAGTTCTTGTTAGAGCACTACTCGGTTGAACTCTAAAGTGTTTTTATCTCAACCTTGTTTGTCAAGTTTAGTTTCCAAAAATATAAGTCTTGATTTCTAGTCTACTTATAGCTAAGTCTCGGATATTTAGAGCTGAGTTTAACTCGTTTACATAGTTCTCAAAATATGTGTTGGTAAGCTTTCGCTTTAAACAAGTTCATCTTATATTCTTGAAGAAAGTCAAAATATGGTCATGTGAAAATCGCCTGGTAACATCTTATATGATTTGTGTGAGACAGTCATTTGGTGTAGACTCGGAATGTTTCGTATTGATCATTTGATCACTTGAAAATTTCTTTGAAGCTAATACTTTGTGTGAGACATCTTTTGTCGTCTTCTAATAATGTTTCAATGATTGAAATGGGAGTTTAGATTAATTAACCATGATTATATATAGAACAGTATACGTACTTGTATGCTAACTGTTGCAAGTTATTCCAAGTCCGGGAACCATAGTATGCATACCGTATGCATACTGGTTGGTTAGTTGAAAGTCTGGGAACTTAGTATGCATACCCGCATGCGTACCGACGTGAAAGTTTAAGTCCGGGAATTCAACTGAGTTTGGTGGTGTACCAAAGTCTGCGTACCCATTTGCATATTGGCGAACCTACACCAAGTCCGGCTACTTAGGTATGCGTACCCGTTTGCATACTTGAGTGGGTTAAGTTCTAAAATCGGTTTTTCATGAACTACTATATTTATAAATTAAGGAATGCAATCTTTTGAAAACTGTGGCTATAATGTTCATTAATTGGTTCGAGTGAATCAAAATCGATTTTGCTTCAATTGTGTCTTGTATACTTCTATGAGAATATAAACAATTTAACAACTCTATAACTAGTTTCATTTGAGTCATTTGAATTAGTTGTGTTAAGATAAAAAAGGTTGATATGAAAGTGTTCATATGGCTAACTTCGGTTAACTATTTTTGAGCCAACAAGGTGTACACGTTTAGTTACGGTTACTCATATGTAAAGGAAGTCACTTTTTCATTTGTGTGTAACAATCTAAGTTTGATCTAACGGTTGAAAGATATTAGCTTCATTCTAATCAGGTTTTCATCTAACGGTGGATATTGAATGCTTTGTTACCAAGGTAACATTGACTGCAAACCCTGATTAGAAGACTATAAAAGGGAAAACTCTAGAAACTGGGAAACCTAATCCCCACACCTCTTGTGTGATACTAGTTGTGACTAGAGTCGATTCTCCTTTAGTCTAGGTTTTTCCTAAAACCATTATAGGTTAACGACTTAAAGTCTTCATTGGGATTGTGAATTTAGACCAAACTATTTTCTCTGTAGTTGTGTGTTCTAATCTTGTTTTAATATATCGTATTGAGTACTATCTTCTCTAAGATTTTCTCGAGATTTAATCTTCGATAGGAAAGATAAAAAGTAGTCATAAACATATTCGTCTCATCTTTTGTGATTCCACAATTTATTGTTTCTCTACCATACGATTAAGATTATTGTGAGGCAATTCATATTACTAGGATGTTCTTCGGGAATATAAGTTTGGTGTATCAATTTGTTCATGTTCACCTTGATTTATCAAAAGACGGAACAAAACTTATATGTATTTCTGTGGGAGACAAATTTATCTATTCAATAGACTTTTCTGTGTGAGACAGATTGGTTTATCAAGTTTTTGACTTTGGGTCGCATCAAATCTTAGTTGTGGTTGATATCAGCTAAGGGAATCAAGTGCGCAAAATCCGGCGTGGTTCTAGAGGCGTAAGGAACGCGAATGTACCTTGATCAGTGTGAGATTGGTTAGGGATCAACTACATTCCAGTCCGAAGTTAACTTGGAGTGGGCTAGTGTCTTTAGCGGATTAATACAGTGTGGTGTGAAAATATGGACTAAGTCCCAAGGTTTTTCTTCATTTGCGGTTTCCTCGTTAACAAAATTTCTAGTGTCTGTGTTATTTCTTTTCCGCACTATATTTGTTTATATAATTGAAATATCACAGGTTGTGTGTAGTTAAATCAATTATATAATCCAACCTTTGGTTGTTGATATAAATTGATTGACACTTGAACATTGGTCTTTGGTACCGTTCAAGTTGTTTCACATAATAATCAGGCTCACGGATTTCTATCTGTTTGATTTGCTGATTACATTGTGAAACATAGATATAACTCTTGGATATATTTCTTAATTGATCTTTCTTTATTAGTTGGTGCTCTCATAATTATATTGGAGTTAGTCCATACATATTTCCTAAACAAAATATTGGTTGTGGTTGTTAGACCCCCGCTTTTTCAATTGGTATCAGAGCAACCAAACATGTTTAAGACCTTATAAGTCTGTGTTTGTAGCGATCTGGCTTTATGGACAGAAGTGTTATCTCAGATAAACGCATCACCAAAAACAAAATTTTCGTTTCTATGGATTCTATTAAAGAGAAAGATCTTCAATCTCACAAATAGATGAACATCCTGTTCCCACGAAACAGACAAGTATTGACAATTGTTTTACTAATCTTCTTAGTGACGAGTATGACTCTGCTGTTGAGAGGGAAGCATCCAAAGAATGTGCATGATTCTAAATCATGCTAGAATCCAGACAGCTGAGGTCAATAGGCTAAAACACAAAGTCAATAAGATCATTGGTATAGTAAATTTTCGTGATTTCCAAATAAAAGCCTTTTGTGAGGAAAACGCCGAAGCATGTTCATCTAGAACTTTGCTCAATGCCAAACTCAAGGAAAATTCTTTGGAAATTGAATATTTATTGAGTAAACTCTCTATTCAATGTAACAGATGTTCTGAGGATTCCACTATGCAAGCCACTTCTGAACCAACTGTGAAGTTAGAAAATGTGACCATGTGCATTCATTATCCTCCGACAAAAACAGTTCCAGAAGATGAAATACATCTTCTTCCGATTTCTAAAGATGTCCCCGTTAGTTCCACTCATCAAGAAGTTACCACATCTCTCGGAAGGAAAAAAATCATCTAACGATTTTTTTAATACTATTCATTCTAATCACTCTCGTGATCTGAGGTGTCGCTTTTGTGATTCAAAAGGACATGTTCAATAGAGACGCAAGTTGAGAATGAATGACAATTATTTTTGTCGTCTTCAAAATACCTTAGATCTAATACTCAAAGGTGTAACTGACATTCAGATGTCTAAACCAATTGGTTTAGTGCTTACCCTGTGAACTCTTACAGGAAAGTCAGTTCAATTTGCTCGTCTAACGTTCGAACGCGGAATAGTAGCGGTAACACAATTCTGTCAAGATGATTTCATAAAGGTTATCCTCAACCTAAGGTAGAAAATGATGTTCAAGAAGTGAGAAATTTCCGAAAAATGAAAATTACAATGGAGATATGAAGGTCAACCTAAATCTGATAATTGAGAGATACAATGATCTTATCAATAGGCTGATGGGTGTCTCCAGACAAACTTCTTCAGGTAAGGATTCAAACATAGTCTCATATTTTGATGACAGTAAGTTTTATGATAACTTTTCACATCAAAAAGGTTCTCTTCTAGAATTGGAAGGAAAAAGAGACTCAACCGTCAACACCATTCATTTAATGAGCTTAGGGATCATACTTGTGCTAATTAATCACAAGTTTTGAAATCTTACTAACAAAAATCCCATTGAGTAAGACTGTTCTGTAAACAGGTATGTCTACTGGAAAAATATTCTTTTTGTTTGTGCTACTCTTTTATCGGTTGCTAGCCAATCATTGTCCAGTTGCGTTGTTGCATAAGTCCTTTAATCTCAAAAATAGTAGGCTTATTTTGGTTTTGAATTTTTTCTTGGTTTAAGAATGCTACTCTTATGATCTAAATTTTTCCTCTTAAGAGAATATAAAAATTTATTGAGCTAAGGTTTGTGAAACTTTTCACTTAGTAATATTTTGATGTGCGAACATTTTTTTTTTAGGTTTTCCCCTTCAGTCTTTTGTTTATGGGTCAAGGTTGTGTTCGTACGGGTACCCGTGTTACTTGTCACGAACTGTTTTCAGAAACCCTAAAATCTTTTTCCCTAATAAACCATTTAAATACCAAACCTATTAAGTTGAGTACACGTACTCCAGTTTTTTATTTTGTCAAGAATGGCGTCACCTTCCGGCACTTGTGATTGTGCAAAAGGTTTTCTTGATAGGGGTTTTGGTTGCGAGTCCAAAGGGAAGGAGAAAAGAACACTTGTAGAAGTTGGCGACTTCTCTTCTCAATCACCTGATAATTATTCAGAAATTGAGGATGATGAAGAGATTTCTGCTGAAGTGGTTCTTGATTTTATTAGTCTCTTTGAGTAAGCCAACTGCAGCTTGTTGATACCATGAAAAGCCTTGATGTGTTGCGAACTGAGTTGAAAAAGGTTAAATCTGACCTTGATAACATGAAGTCACATGTTAAGGATCTTCTCAATGAGAATACCTTCTCCGAAGAAGGGGTTAATGCTGTCAATCACAAGCTCAAAGGTCTTGAAACCTGTGAAGCTTCTGAACGTCAACTTTGATTCAGCTTGTGATCGGTTTTTATTATTAAAGTTTTTCTATTTTGTCTAGGAAACTTCTTATGATAATTTATTCTTGTGTTTTGAGAAGGATAACTAGAGATTTGGATAACAATTATTGTGAGTACACATAGATATTGCCAACGATTTTCAACTTGCAATGTTTTTAGATTGATTTATTTAAATTCTAAAGGTTTTTGGAAGATGATTTTGAAGTATTAATATTTATTGGTTTTATATATTGCAAAAATAATGTCATGGGATATGTGTGAACTATGATTGTCCCATATATGTCAAAAGTTAAGTCTACTGTATGTCTTTATGCAAATATTGATGGAAATTAGAATGAACTTTTGATAACAAACATTAAGTCTATGGTATCATTATGCAAATATTGATGAAAATAGAATGAATCTTTGTGTATTCCGCAGTATTGATCTTTCACTGATCCACTTATATATGAAAGTATTGTGCGGCTCCATAAGTGTCTTATGGTGAGCATTTCAAATTAAATTAATCACGGGTTCTCTTGTGGTTAATTTAATTGAGTTTTCTAGATACAAATTCATGGTTCATGTAATTTGTTAATGTCCAAAGAAATCCTTCTTTTCTTGTAAAAGTAAGGTCCCTTTTGTTATTCTTTCGAGAATGACATTTTATGGGGGAGAGTTCTTAATTCAGCTTGTGCTTAATTTCCAAATCTTTGTGGGGAGTGCGGTTGTGGATTATTATATGAGTTATCTTGTATCTTTATAAACTCCTTGATGAATACATTAAGTTTCGACTATGTGAATTCATCGAAACAAAGTTGATATGTTCTCTTTTAATCATGAAGTATCTCTATGAGAATCTCATTATGATCCCGCTAGTTTTCGTACCTTTGCCAATTTATATTGACGAAAAGGGGGAGAATTATTGTGTAGTTCACACTACAAATACATATGGTTTTCGGATCATTATGTAAGAGGGAGTGGTTTTCATTATAAGATAAAGTATTGACTAGGGAGTGATATATATCACCATAGTATTTTTTGTCAAAGTTGTGATGCAATTGGACTTTGATGTTGTGTAATAATACTATGACACTGTATAACAATGATTGAGAGTTATTATTTTCTCATTGTTATGGATACGGATCTTCAACAACCATGATGCTGAGTTGAACACGTTCAGAATCACTGAAGTACTTAGAAGTGATGAAGATTTCGAGTAATGTTAAAGAACCAAGGAAATCAAGCATTTGGATGAGAATCTACAAAGTTTATATATTTTGTAATCCATATGTATTGATAGTTTTGTCACTAAAATTTACAAAGGGGGACTTTTTTAGAGCACTGCTCGGTCGAACTCGCAAGCGTTGCTATCTCAAGCTTGTTTGTCAAGTTTAGTGGCCAAAAATATAAGTCTTGATTTCTAGTCTACTTATAGCTAAGTCTCGGATTAGGATAGAAAGTGTAGTTGAGCTTTAGACTTCACGACGTTCATCGATTGTAGAGAAAGAACTACTAAGGGGAGCTTGTGGAGCTTCATCAATAAAAAGTATGTGGAGATTTGAACTCATCTATCACTCAAAATCCTATCTAATTTATCTCATATTTTAGACAAAATTCGTATAGCTATATAGACTTCAATTATACACATTTGATATTTCGAGCTAAGTTTGGCTCGCTTACATATTTCTCAAAATATGTGTTTGTAAGCTTTCGCTTTAACCAAGTTCATTTTATATTCTTGACGACAGTCAAAAGATGAACATGTGAAAATCTCATGGTAACATCTTATATGATTTGTGTGAGACAGTCATTTGGTGTAGACTCAGAATGTTTCGTATTGATCATTTGATCACTTGAAAATTGCTTTGAAGCTAATAGTTTGTATGAGACGGCTATTGTCGTCTTCTAAGAATGTTTCAATGATTGAAATGGGAGTTTAGAAAAATTAACCATGATTGGATATATCACAATATATGTACTTGTATGCTAACTGTTGCAAGTTATTCCAAGTCCGGGAACCATAGTATGCATACCCGTATGCATACTGGTTGGTTAGTTGAAAATTCTGGGAACTTAGTATGCATAATCGTGTGGTTTTTTTTATTATTATTATTATTAAAGGGAGAGAATATACAGAATTTTACAGGGATTTGGCAGACAGAAGCACAACAAGTTGCGCTCCAATGCCTTATTATTCTACACCACGTCATTAGGAACATTAATGGGTGGGAGTCGGGAAACAATATGCGCTCCAACACCTTTCTGAATTGCTAAGCCAACCCTGTGAAAAAGGGAACTACCTACTTTGTTGTTACTATCGTAGTTAACCAAACAGTTCGTCAATCTTCTCAGAAGCACAACCAAGTCATCTCCCAATTCACCAAGGGTAGTGAAAGCTAAAACGCCAAAGCAGTAACCATGCGACGTGCATAAGTCCAGATATTTATTCCGTTTATGGGTGACTGCAGATTGGATAGCATGCCCTGCAGTTAAGTTGTGACCTCCCCCACCAGAAAAAAGGTGAAACACCCGTAACATCGAAGCAGGTACTCATTCCATTCTCCCAATTATACACCAGAATATCTGCAGGCTTCTGACCGGGGCATTGTCTGTCAAAAAACCTAAGGAGGCTTCTTTCCTGGCAGCAACTCCAACTCTATAACATATATCGAGGATGACATCTCGGACTAAATCGTGTCTGAATTTTAGGCCTACTTCACTTGCACAATGGATGGCGTGATCTCCAAATCTATCCATCGTCCGGTCACAACAGCGGCAGACACTATCTTCGGGAAATATAGGTATATCAAAGCGGTATTGAGTGATGGCCATGAACTGCCTGGGACCGATGACTTGGTTTAGCCCTGGGATGAGGATAGCCTTCAAGTAATCCATAACATGGCCGGACCTGTTAACCTGCCACAAAATTGCATCTCTTGCTGATAAGGTGAACTTGGAGGCAACCTCTTTCTTGACGGCATTAAAATACTGAACTGCCAGTTTCTTCATAGGATGTGGGAATGACGAAGGATAAAGGTTGCATGCTTGCATGAACTTAGTGAGAGCATATTGGTAGCTGGGGCCTGTAACAGGCATGTCAGAGGATAGTTGTATGGTACGTTGTAGTTGCTGCGTCTGAATCTGGGATACCAGGAAACAATAGTGGCTGGTATCCTTCATTGTGTAGACTCCAAGGACCCCGTCTGTAATAGGAAGGGTTGTTAACCTTTGGTGGAGAAGACCGAAGCCAGCACCATCACCAGTGACCAGGTGCTGTAGGAATTGCATCAAGTGATGGTCGAAGTATGTAATGGCAGGCTGTAGAACTTGAGGGTCTGTTGTGCGGAGTGTGAAGTAGAGTTTGGAAACTCCGGTGCAATTACGCAGCAGCAACAGTTCACATTGATGATCCTTCAGAGTTTTAACACAGTCCATGAGTTTAACTGTTTTTTCCGCCCTTTGCAAAACCATCTGACTACAAAACTGCGTGTTTAAGCTTACAGGTCCCCCTAATATCTTTACTCCCACTGTGGGTCGACTGATATTGACAGGAAATACATCTTTAGCAAGGACCCTGGGATCTGTAGTAGGCCAGAATATTTCAGTCTTCCTCACATTTAAATGCATGCCTTTCGCAGCACCTTTACTTTATATAATGGAGAGGGATTTGGACACCTCCATTGTGTCACCAATGATGGTACCGTCGTCTAAGTACCAGGCATGGAATACCAGAGAGCATTGTGTTGCAATATTGTGAACAAGGGGGTGTAAGACCAATGAGAAGAGCAATGGGCCCAACGGATCCCCTTGTTGCACTCCTGAGATGAGGCTGATATTGCATCGTTATAGTACATCCTGGCAGGTTGTGCATAGAAAAATTCCACCCAGCGCGATATACTGGGGCATCTGATGCATACCTCTTGGATGAGTGTGTAGATCTGTCTACCAAGTTAAAGGCATTGGTGAAGTCGACAAGCAACATAGTGAGATTACTGTGTGCACCTTTAAGGTCTACCAACCTGTTTGCAGAGTGTAAAATGCTTTCACCTCCACAAGGTATGCCGACGCCAAATTGATGGTCACCCAAGTAGCTAGCCATATCCCTGCAGACTGCAGACGCAGCAACCTTTGAGCACAAACGCCTCCAAATGGTGCCGATAGCAATTGGTCGTAAGCCTCCATCCGTCTTAAGGAGTGGCGTTAATGGGGCGCTAGCAATGTATTCTCCTAAGGAAAGAGGGCATTGACCTGAAAACCACAGATTAACAACCCCTGTCATGGAAGACAGGAGTTCATCTGAGACCGCAACAGCAGCTCCACTTAGTGCATCTAAAAGATGTTGTGCACGGAGTCCATCCCTGCCACACGAAGTCCCTTTTGTAAAACTCTGAATGGCACGCAGTAGCTTGGTAGTCGACTGAAACTGGCACAACATCAACAGCAGTTGAGGGAATCACAGGGGGAGGGGCGTGAGGGTGTTTCTGTCTTAGCTCAGTAAGGGTGTCTTCAGTGTCAGGTGCAACACCATTTGAAGAGAGGATTCGGATGGCAGCGGTGTAGTGACCTTGACTGAGTTTCTTCCTACAGGCATGGGCGTTAGTTTTCCTTGGCTTCTTGGCATTTTTACTACTCCTTTTAAGTTCTTCGTTAGCTTCTAGGATCTGGTGAATCAAAGCAACACAACCATGTGGTTCATTCCATTTGTCCAGGGCAAGGTTTTAGTGTGTGTCTGAATTCTCTTCCTGACACCAGACCTTTCTTCTGCTGCATTTGTAGGAGTATAGAGGCTGAGCGTGCAGATGGGAAGGAGAAACAGATGAAGCCATGAACCTAACTCAGACGGATGTGATATAACTTTTTCTAGTGCAGATTTTAAAGTTCTTGAAAAATTTAATCGGCACTGTGAGGGGATATTGTAGGTTGTTGTAATTTTATTTCGAAATAGCAGGTTGAGTGTCTCAATGGTCATCCCTGAAAATGCATCATCAACTGCAGCACTCTCTAAACACTGGTCAGCATCGACAGGGTGGGTAAAGTGGGTTTGTCAATACCAAATATTAGAAAATCTGCCCCTCTGCCATTGAAAGGTCCTTTCAGAATACCGCCAGCATGACTTCGACAAGGTCTCTTCCAGGAAAACCACATGAAACAGGGAAAACACAACCACATACGTAATTGACGTAACATTCTTTCCCAGGCTGTATACACACTTACCTCATTGCGTATTCTGTCTCGACAAACATCGATGGCTGCTTTAGTTGGTAAGTGTCTGTCCTGCAGATGCCTGAGGATCGAATTTTTGACATATCCTTGGCCTCCTACGCCATCTGAGCATCCATCGAATTGTTTGAAAGGGAAGTGGCAGAGAGGATGATCGTCGTCGTCATCAGAATCAATACAAGGTGGAGTGTAGATTGTGGATGAAGGTTCAGTATGCCTAGCATGAGATGATGCAGTTGGGAGACTATGCGATACTACAGATGAAGGATGGGAAGATGATGCTCGTGTTCTCGGCATATGAAGATAACTTCCCTAACCGTCACCAAACAATGACGAGATAGGGAAGAAATAGGGTCAAACGATGCAGCAAAATCAAAGGAACATGGTGGAGAAGATGATGGATGATGGAAGGTATTCATATTTGTATAATAATCAAAAAGAGTAACTCAGGTTTTCAATCGCCTGGGTTGTCGCATCTCATGAAACTTTTCCGTTTGAGCAAAAACCCTAGTTTTTCCATATTTTCTCAAATATTGCTCAAACGATAAAAAGCCAAAGGATCAAATGGTCACATGACCGACCAGGCAACTCAAGGATAACATTAAAATATCATTATTTTAATACTCTTAAAAATATTCATCGCACGAGCAAAGTTTTACTTGCCCATTAGATCAAAATCGAGAATTTCAGTCAAGATCAAACTCTTCTAAAAATTCAAAATCTTGCTCAAACGCATATCAGAAATATCAAAGCTCTCATGACGGAGGCACAAATACTATGGTGACACGGGCATGCCACCTGACCGACCAGGGTCGGCCCTTTGGCTTGCAAGAAGCCGGTCCCATACATATTCATAATCTTGACCTAATTAGCTTTCAACAGTTCATATTGGGTTCAAACTCTTTCCAACCAACTTGGAATTTCATCAAACAATCACTAGATGGTCCCACGACCACCAAGGACTGGTTTCATGCCCCCTTGGTTGGTCCCTCATCTCTCCATAATTAGGATTTATTTCTTAATTCTCAGATGAGCACTATTTTCAATCGATGATTAAACCAGCATTTAATCATCCTTCCACCTAGTGGTCAACAAAGGACCTTGGTGCATGCTCGCTCGAGCACTATGGAGATGCATGGTCGGCCATCATCCCATGTATCCGGTCCCTTCCTCACTTAGTGATTAATTTTCAGTGATCATCAACTGATCAACAATCGATCAAAATTAGGGTTTCGAACTGAATGCTCTGCGAATCGTAATTCTGAGCAAGTCTAAACACTGATAACTTTATGTTGATCCAGCCATCAATATTCTAATTAATTATGTAATATTCGGTCCAGCTACCAATATTTTAACTAATATTTTATTTGGTCGCGTTACCAATAATTCATCAAATGAGCAATACTCTCTCAAACAGTGAATATTGATTCAACTATCAATATTCAGTGATTCATCTAACGAGCAATATTTGCTCAAACAGTGAATATTGATTCGACTATCAATATTCTAATTCATCAAACAAACAATATTTGCTCAGACTAGGAATATTGGTTCAACTATCAATATTTATTCGAGAATTATGCATCTCTCTCAACAAGCATGCTCAATTTATGATCATAGAGCATTCGTCAATCATGATCGACTCAACAATATCAAGACTTACCGTCTGATCGAGTCAATAACTGACTAACTAAATAATACGTCTGTCATACATACTCCACAATCACGAGACATCAATCGTGTTGCATGGAGGATATTAACTAAGGTTTTGGTATGGCGGCCTACGACACGTGTGTTAACCCATGATGAGAATGTGATTAAGTCGTGCAAGTGGTTAGAGGAGTCAACTAAGTAGTGGGTGGATAATCAACCAAGTCTCTGCACGATGAGTAACTGGTTTTAACACGATTTCCCACTATTTCACTCCAGCAACCGTCACTACTTACTGGGATCATGAGTGCATACAATTCCTGCAATATAAATGAGTCTATGAATCCATAATTGAAAAAAGGACAAGAAACAACAAGAACGCTCGTCAAAACAAAATTTTCTCATCACACAAGAATTCTCATCATTTGAGCAATCACTTTCAACAGAGAAAATTCAATCAATCAGAACTCGTCTTATTTTCTTCACGTGGAATATACAACGCATCAACAATCCTTGATCAATATTGATCTCACATATTTCTCATCTTCCCTCCTATAGATCGACCCATCCTCTATTGTGACCGAATTGACTATGGAACGACCATTGTCTTGGTTTAGGCCGGAGTCCTACAGATTGATCTCTCGAATTCAAGAACTCCCTTTGCAGTGTATTTGTGTGAGGTTAAGCAGTTTGCTCGATTGAAGAGTCTCTTACGCACGGTGATCTCTTCATTTCCTTATAAACCAGCAAATTGTTTTGCCCCATCTACAAATATGCAAACTGTTGTGGCATGATTCAGGTTCAGAAAACAAGTTTGCATACCAGTATGCGAACTGTTCTACCCGAGTTAGTTCTAGGATAGTTGTTTGTGTACCCGTTTGCAAACGGCTGGACAAGACAAAACTAATGTTTGCGTACCATTTTGAAAACTCAGTTGGTTAAAGTTCTGAAATCGGTTAAGTATGTTCTTATACTCATGAAAAAATACATTTATAAATTAAGGAATGCAATCTTTGCAAACTGTGGCTTAATGTTCATGTATAATTTGTACGATTACGAATCTATCCGATTTTTCTTCAACTGGTTCATATATATTTCAATGAGATAGTGAACAATTAAACAACTCTATGAGAAACACAATTAGATTCATTTGATTATCTTTAATGATTGATTGATCATCATGGTTGATCTAGATGTGTTAGATGAATGTGGTTAAGACAAAAGTGTTCATATGGCTAACTTCGGTTAACTATTATTGAGCCAACTCAATATGCATGTTTAGGTACGGTTACCCATATCTACATAAATTTATATTTTATTTGTCTATAACAATCTAAGACCATCTAATGGTGGAGAGAAATTGCTTTGGTTTTAAGCAAACTTAACTTGAATCTTCAGTCAGGTTTTCATCTAAAGGTGAATATTGAATGATTTGTTACTAAGCTATCTTAGCTTTAATTGAAAGCAAACCCTGACTTGAAAGGCTATATAAGGGAGAACTCTAGCAACTGGAAAACCTAATCCCCACACTTCTATGTGATACTAGTTGCATACTAGATTCGATTCTCCATTGACCTAGGTTTTTCCTAAAACCATTATAGGTTAACGATTTGAAGATTTCATTTGGATTCTCAAGCCAGATCCAACTATTTTCTCTGTAGTTGCGTATTCTGATCTTACTTGTTCTATCCTACTGAGTACTATCTTCTCTAAGATTTGATCGAGATTTATCTCCAATAGGTAAGATATAAAAAGTAATCATAAAGCTCTTCGTCTCATTCTTTTTGATTCCATAATAACTTATTCTACTACCATATAGTTAAGTTATTGTGAGGTGATTAATATTTCTAGGTTGTTCTTCGGGAATATAAGTCCGGATTATCAATTGGTTCATGTGCACCTTGATTTATCATAAGATGAAACAAAACTTCGTAGGTCCTTCTGTGGGAGACAGATTTATCTATCAGAATAGACTTATATGTGGGATACATATTTATTTATAAGTCTTCGACTTTGGGTCGTAGCAACTCATGGTTGTGGGTAAGTTCATCTAAAGGAATCAAGTGCGTAGAGTGCTGCTGGAATTCAGAGGCGTAAGAAATGCGACTGTACCTTAATCGGTGTGAGACTTGGTTAAGCATCAACTATATTCCAGTCCGAAGTTAACTTGTAGTAGGCTAGTATCTGTATCGGATTAATACAGTGTGGTGCTCAATATGTACTAGGTCCCGGGGTTTTTCTGCATTTTCCGTTTCCTCGTTAACAAAGTTTCTGGTGTATATGTTATTTCTTTTCCGCATTATATTTGTTTATATAATTGAAATATCACGGGTTGTGCGTAGTTCAATTAATTGGGAAATAAGACATTGTTTGTTGGGTAGAAATTAATTGACACTTGAACATTGGTTTTTGATTCCGTTCAAATTATTCTCTTAACAATAAGTTCATGGATTCCATCATGTTGAACTACTGATATTTGAGAAAGAGATTAAACTGTTGGATATATTTCCTTGATTGAGTCTGTCTGTCTAGTCGATTCTCTTGGAATTATATTGGAGTTAGTCCATACAGATTTTCGAACGAAATATTGGGTGTGTTTGTTAGACCCCCGCTTTTTCAGAATCCATAAACGAACTTCCGAAGGAAATGAGGTTTTTAGTGTGGCGAAAGAGCCAAATATGGAGGAATGGATGAAACGACCCATCATCTTTTCAGCTTCCGAAACACCAGATGGCGGAAGGAATCATAATGACTCTCTAGTAGTCACGATGGACATAGCGCTCCCCGAACATATGGATGAAGAAGCAAATCCAAAGCCACGACCATGGACGATGCCTAAGATACTAATTGATGGCGGACGCTCTATCGGGATCTCATTCTATGAAGCGTCCAAACAAATGGTCCTGAAAGACGAGTGCCTAATACCATCCACGTACAATATCTTTGGTTTAAATGGATCGTCCACTCACCCGAGAGGTGAAGTAACTTTAGAGATTCATGTAGGAAAAATCCTGACTTTAACTACTTTCTGTGTAGTAGATGTGATTTCACCTTATACTGCCATCGTCGGACAATCATGGGTTCATGGAATCAAGGGAGTCGCGTCAACTTACCATTAGATTCTAAGGTTCCCATCACTCGATGAGATTGCAGAGATCATATGAGATTCAGGTGAGGAAAAATATTATTATAATATGGATGTACAAAATGGTTAAAACAAGTCTAAATCCACAAAATCCAAGAAGAAAAAGAGAGCCAGGAATGTTAAAATCCAAGAGGAGGTCGATGCATGCATCGCAGAAGCCAATGAAGGTAGACGATCTGAAGCCACTCAAAATTTTTCCTCGAGTGACTCAATGAAGCCATGATAGTAATTACAGAACCTCTCCGACATTGGGGATCCCAAATAAAATTTCTCGTCCATAGAGCCTAAGAAGGAGGTAAACATTAGGACACCTGAGAATCCAGGGATGGTTAATTGGAACTCTCCTCAATACAGAGGAAGAGGAAAAACTAGTACGAGTACTAAGAGAGTATTCCGATGTCTTCGCATGGCGCATGGAGGGTATGCCAGGAGTTGATCCAAAAGTTTGCTGCCACCATTTGAAAATCAATCCAAAACATAAACCTACGAGGCAGAGAATGAGAAAAGTGGCACCCGAATACCACAAGGCTATTCAAAACGAGCTGAAGAAAATGGAAGCATCAGGTGTCATCCAAGAAGTACAATATCCAATATGGATATCTAACATGGTGATCGTACCAAAAAAGAACTGTGGAGTGCGAATATGTATTGACTTTAACGATCTTAACAAAGCCTGTCCTGAAAAATCGGGGGTCTAACAATCACACCCAATATTTCGCTAGGCAATCTGTATGGACAATTCCAAGAGAGTCAACTCGACAGTCAGACTCAATCCCAGAAAAGTATCCAAGAGTTATATCTCTATTTATCAAATCAATCTTCAATTGAACACATAGATATCCGTGTCCCTAATTAATATGAAAAAAAAACTTGAACGATACCAAAGACCAATGTTTAAGTGTTAATCAATTTCCATCAACAACCAAAGGTTGGATTTACCAATTGATTGAACTACGCACAACCTTTGATATTTAAATTATATAAACAAATATAATGTGGAAAAGAAATAACACAGACACCGGAAATTTTGTTAAAAAGGAAACCGCAAATGCAGAAAAACCTCGGGATCTAGACCAGATTGAACACCACACAGTATTAAGCCGCTACAGACACTAGCCTACTACAAGATTAACTCCGGACTAGAATATAGTTGAGACCTAACCAATATCCCACTGATCAAGGTACAATCGTGTTCCTTACGTCTCTGAATCCCATCAGGACTCTATGCACTTGATTTCCTTAGTTTATCTCACCCATAACCAAGAGTTGATACGACCCAAAGTCGAAGACTTATAAACCAATCTGTTTCTCACAGAAAAGTTTATTTAGATTGATAAATATGTCTCCCACATAAATAAATATGAAATTTTGCTCTGTCATATGATAAATCAAGGTGCACAAGAACCAGTTGATAATACGGTCTCATTTTCCCGAAGAACAACCTAGAAATATCAATCACCTCACAATAACCTAACGATATGGTAGTCGAACAAGTTATTGTGAAATCACAAAAACTGAGATGAAGAGATTTGTGATTACTTTTCATTTCTAACCTATCGGAGATAAATCTCGAGTTAATCTTAGAGAAGATAGTACTCGATATGATAGAACAAGTAAGATCAAATTACGCAACTACAGAAAAATAGTTGGATCTGGCTTCAGAATCCCAATGAAGTCTTTAAGTCGTTAACCTACAGGATTTTGGAATAAACCTAAGGTTAAAGGAGAATCGACTCTAGTCGCAACCAGCATCACACATGATGTGTGGGGATTAGATTTCCCAGTTTCTAGAGTTGTTCCTTATATAGTCTTTGAATCAGGGTTTGCTTAGTTAGCTTAGGAACAAGGTATTCATTATTAACCATTAGATGAAATCCTGATTTAAGATGCAAATTAAGTTTTTCTTGAAACCAAAGAAATATCTCTCCATCATTAGATGGACTTATCTTGTCACACACAAATGAAATATACTTCATTTAGATATGGGTAATCGTACCTAAATGTGTACATTCGTTGGTTCAACAATAGTTAACCAAAGTTCACCATATGAAAACTTTTGTCTAATTCATAATCATCTAACACATCTAGATCAACTTATGATGATCAAATATAATCAAAGGATCTAATTGTGTTCTTCATAGACTTGTTCAATTGTTAATAATCACATAGAAGTATATATGATCCAATTGAAGCAAAATCGGATTGATTCATAAGCACAAGAATCAATTCATGAACATAAATTCATGGTTTTCAAAGATTGCATTCTTTATTATATAAATGTATTTGTTCATGAGTATGTATACATACTTTGCCGATTTTAGAACTTGAACCACTCAAATATGCAAACAGGTATGCAAACTCACATTCTGGAAAGCTGGTCTTAGCCAACAATATGCAAACGGGTACACATACTTGGTTCTCGGAACCAACTTCAGGTACGCATACTTGGTTCCTGGACTTCCACAGTTGAAACCGTACGCGAACGGGTATGCATACTTGGTTTCTGGACCTGAACCTTATTAGCACAGTTAATACCTAAGTACGCAAAATGTGATGGTTTTCCATACAAAGGTTTTAGCTCTAAACTCTTAGTTTAATCATTGAAACATTCTTAGAAGATGACAATGGATGTCTCACATGCACCATTAGCTAATAAGCAATTCTAAAGTGATTGAATGATCAATAGGAAACTTTCCAAGTCGACATCAAATGATTGTTTCACACAAATCATGTAAGATGCTTCAAGGCAAATTCCACATGATCATATTTTGACATAAAGTCAAGAATGATTATGAATGTAGCTAAGACAGAAAGCTACCAACACATTTCGAAAAATAGATAATCAAGTTATACTTTGCTCGAAATATCAAATGTGTATGATATGAAAGACTATATCATATACAAATTGTCTCAATAGGAAATATGTAAGAATAAAATAGACTTTCTGAGTGATAGAAAAGTTTTAGTCTCCACATACCTTTTGTTGATGAAGTTCCTCCGAGTTCTTCAGTAGTTCTTCGTCTTCAGTTGTAAGCGTCGTGAAGTTAAAGCTTAATTACACAATCTATCCTAGTCTGAAACACCTATTGGTAGACTAGAAATCAAGACTATAGTTTTGATCAACTAAACTTGACAAACAAGCTTGAGATAGCAACGCTTGCGAGTTTGACCGAGCAATGCTCTGACAATCTCCCCCTATGTGAATTTTAGTGACAAAACTATCAATACATATGGATTAAAAAATAAATAAGACTTTGTAGCTTCTCATCCTTCATGCTTGATTTCCTTAGTTATTTAACACTACTTGAATTCTTCGTCACTCCAAGTAAACAATCTATTCTGAATATGTTCGACTCAGCACCATTGTTGTTGAATATCCGTATCTATAATAATACGAAAACAGTTATTCTCAAATATTGTTATACAGTGTCATAGTATTATCACACAACATCAAAGTTCAATTGTACCATAACTTTGATAATAATACTACGGTGATATGTATCACTCCCCCTTAGTCAATATTCCATCTCACAATGAAAACCACTCCCCCTTACACAATGATCCGTAAAACATATGTATGTAGTGTGACCTACAAAATAATTCTCCCCCTTTTTGTCAATATAAATTGGAAAAGGTACAAAAATTATGGGATCACAATGAAATTTCCATAGAGACACTTCATGACTAAAATAGAACATATCAACTTTGTTTCGATGATTTCACATAGTCGAAACTTAGTGTATTCATCAACGAGTTAATAAATTTATAAGATAACTCCTACAATATTCCACAACCGCACTCCCCACAAGGATTTAGGAATTAAGCACAAGTTCAATTAAGAACTCTCCCCCATAAAATGTCATTCCCAAAGGAACAACAAGTGCGTCCTTACTTTCACAAGAAAAAAAGGATTCCTTTGGACATTAAAAAATTACATGAAACATGAATTTGAATCCAGAAAACTCAACTAAATTAATTCACAAGGAACCTCATAGATTAATTTAATTGGAATTTCTCAACATAAGAGAACTTACGGAGCCAACGCAGTATTTTCACGAAAGAGTAGATCCCAGAAAGATCAATACTGCGGAATATACAAAAGTTCATTTTATTCTATGATAGGCACATTTTTGTGTCTTATATAATCTCAATTGTATATATTATTAGTGCTCGATTTTTTATTTATTATGGCTTTTTATGTCCCTGTAGGTATTTTTGGAGAAATAAGCTTTTGCAGCGAAATTGGCTAAAAAAGTGGTTTTTGCGCTCGTGGGAGAAAATTACTATACGGACTCTCACTTTGGATAAGGGGTAACCTAATTACTAAGGGGTGACCCATTTCCAGGCATCTGCTAAAGGGATACCGGGACTGGATAGGGGAAGGTCACATTTCTTCACGTTTTCAAACATTCATTTTGGCGGGAAACTATGGGCAGCGAAGAACAATTTTTAGGGTTCGAATTTTGGAGCATATTTGAAGAGATTCAATCGCTGGAAACAGTTGGGATGAACGTGATTAAGCTAAACATGGATAGTGTAAGTGATTTCACGAAGCAAATTGGGTTGAATAAGTTGTGAAAAGAGAACAAAGTTCAACATGGAATGTTGTTTTCACGGGATTCTGTTGGGTCCAGTTTTGGCAATTGCGTGGAGGTTTAGGGAGGATATCTTCTCTTATTCGATTCCCTTATATCTTGGGAAAGTTTGGTAACAACAGAAGACGTGTACGAAGAGTTTGAACAAGGATCAGCAGCCGTGTAGAAAATAAAATCCTTGACTTGGAAGAAAGGAAGAAGAGGAGATTTTCTCAGAATTTTTGGAGCTGATTAGGTATATAAAAGCTGGTGCGAAGTGAGAGAAGATTATCAAGTGTTTGGGGTCGAGCAGGGACCAGAGAGAGACCTGAGAAGAGAAGAACATGAGTTGCAGGAAAAGTTTCCTGTTGTTGCTGCTGCTCGAGGAGGAAGAAGAAGACGAAGAACGGACCCTCCAGGGCCCTTGTTCTTCAAACAGTGCTAGCAGTTGCAGACCTGCGTCGTTATTCAACAGCAGCGCTGAAGTATTGTTCTTCAGCAGCAATACGTATGGTTCTTCTCTGGACGCTTATAGAGGGTTGTAGTTTCATTGTTTTATATTTTTCACTCTTTTAATCATATTTTGAGCATCAAGTATGTATTTTGAGAACATGATTATTATGAGTAGCTAAACCCCAATACTGGGATGATGGAGGAAACCATTCTTTATGCATGAGTAATTCTATTTAATTCTTGTATTACTATTTGTACTATTATGAGTTGAATTATGATTTTTCTTGATTATTTGTGATTTTATCTGATGATGTATGCTTAGTCTAGGAACTCTTGATGCATCATGCTTATGATTTACATCTAATACTTTATAAAATCTATTTTCGCAAAGAAGAGAGTCGATATTTGTTATCAATATAAGCTATAATTGTCTAGAATTAATAGTTGTTTCGCATGAGTATAAGAATTGGTGGAATCCTGAGTCATAGTATCTCTTGATCCTGTGACAAATTTTGTATATATTTTTGTTTTAAAAATCTTTTCAAGTCCGAGCAACGAGCACTTTACTTACCACTACAAAACTACATCAATTTTTGGTGCCGCCGACGCGGACTTGTCTATAGATTTGTTTTTAGGTTTATTTATTTATTTTTATTATTTTTGTTCTTTTTTACCCGTTTTGGTATTTTTGTTTGCTTTCATACTCGGAGCTGCGCTAAAAGGAAAAGAGAAAGTGCTGAAAAGAAAAGCGAAGCCAAAGAACGAAAGAATAGAGGAATCCAAAAGGAGTGATGAAGAAGTTTTGTATATAGCTTTTTATTTTTATTTATTTTTTAGAAATTGTACATAGGGTTTTATTTTTCGTAATTTTTTTGTAATTTTTAGACTTTTCTTTGGACTTTATTCTTTATTTTTGGACATTGGACATTTTTTTATACCCTATGGAAGGGTATTCTTAAATACAAACTGTGTGCTGGGAAGGACGACGATTACTATATCGTCTCGTCCCCTCGGGTTCGCACACTGACACCGGAGTCAGTGGCCCGAGTCGACTACAACGGTTCATCGCCCGTCTGGTACGGGAGGTAAGTCCAATCGAAACACTCGCGAATCTCCTGCAACGGGGTTACTGTATTCCTTAAGGTGATAATTGTTTGAGGACGAAACAGACTGTTTTTATATTCCTAGTAAAGAGAAAGGCCTGGCCTAAACAAGATAAGGGTTCGGATTTCATCACCGCTCCCTTCTTGCCCGTTTTAGGAAAACAAAACCTAACGCGAACCCAAGCTTTAAAATATGATTAGAAAGATACCTATAGGGTATCGAGCTTGTTAGGAAAATTTTCCGAGAGTTAGAAGCTATTCTAGAAACAATATAAGTGGAGCCATCATGCTTTTTGTTTGCTATAAATCTTTAGGCTTGCTTTGGTGAAGTCGAGTCGGCCTTGTTTGTGGTTGTGTAGAATTCCCTTGCAATTAAGAATGTCGAACTGGTATGATAGAAGCCAATACAATGAGTATCGACCTGAATTTGAATATGAACATCATCAGTTTTATGACCATGGTGAGCCCAATTACTATCCACACGCGAATTGGTCTTACGAGCAAGAAAATCAGGAACACTGTAGTACTGGTTACTCGTTTTTGGAAACTAGTCCTGATTATGATATTTCTGAACCTGTTCCATCTCTAGAAGAGACCCAACAACGGATTGAAAGGACGTATAAACGTTTAGTTGCAATGAATAGTTCAAAAGAAGAGTGTACACGATATTCTGAGATGATAAACGAGAGTGGTGAACGTATAAGTGTTATGCTCAGTGAAATTCAGGCACGTCTAGAGGCAGAAAATGAACAGTTGGCTAATGCTGCTCGAAATAATCTAAATTTCCAAAATAGGGTTTCTAATTCTACCCTTGATATCAATAGTGAATATTTGCCTAATTTAAAGGACGAGGCTAGAATAAAAGACACTACTTATTTAGATAAGTTTCAATCATCTTTGTACTATTATGATGATGAGGATAGTAGTAATGAAGAATCTGAAATATGTAGGCATAGTGATCAGGAATCTATTAATCCAATTGAGATTTATAATGATTATATTATTTCCAGTTCAAATCCAAATAATTTTTATGATTATTCACCTATTCAAAAGGACGAGGATTTGATTAGGGATACCATCGTTTTAGACGATGTAGTTTTTCCTTTTGATTACGAAGCCGATAGTGGTTTAGAGGAACGGGTTTATTCCGAAAATGGTGTTTTAGAGTCTAGCGACTTAGAAACAATAATCTTAGATGAAGAAGATATACTCGTAGAGATGAGTAAAGATGCACTACCTGATAATAAATTAGAAGAATCAATTGACCATTTTCAAGAATCTAATGATCCAGAAATTAGGGAGATTGTAACTAGTCTATCTAGAGACACTGAAAACTCTAAGTTTGGGGGTGATTATCACCTTCCTAGTGCCTTACCTTTAACTCTCAGAAAGTCCCTTCACTTAGGACTTGATATCTCTGCCTCGACAATTTTACAGGATTACCTTCATACTCGTTTTCCCGAACCTAATGATGTCCATGAAGAAGTTCAGTCGTTAGAAACCCATCCTCTGGTTGATGTGGTTTTCCCAGGCTATGATACCCAGATTGACTTTGTTTTCCCACCAAATAGTTTTCTTCCAAATGTGGGAACGTTTATAATCCAAATGTGTTGAATATTAAGTTGTGAGACTAAACCTAAATGCTTTAGGAAATTAGAATCGACACATTTGCTTAAGAGTGACCACTACTCTCATTGTGGTCAATTTTGTAAGTCAAATCTTATTGACTTAGAGGATCCTCAGTTATTTAGGTTATTATTGTGCGCTTCTAAGATCATATTTGAGTTTCTACAGACTCTAAGACCTAGTGATTCGGATCCCATCGATGAAGAAACGCAACCAATGAAAATATTCTATTTAGACCCTTTCATAGAACCTGAACCTGGACCGCAATTAGCGATAGTTATCAGGAAACTAGGTAAGGGCATGCTATTCTTGTCCATTTTCTTGGTTCACTGCAGTTTCCTTTTGTCAGCTCTTTTTGGTTTTAAAGACCCGCAATTATCTCGTCTGTTACTTTATGGTTCGAGTTGATTAATTTTTTCCTAAGTCTGGCTGAAGACTTTAAACTTAGCACTTCTTGGGAGATAACCCAACATTCATGCGACATGGTAATATCTTTCCTTATCTCTTTTTCTTCAAATGGTAACAGTTTCTCCTTGTTCATGCTTTTAATTTCATCTTTAAAACATTGAGGACAATGTTAGATTTAAGTTTGGGGGTATGGGAGAAACGTTTTAGTTGCAGTATGAATAAATAAACTCTAGAGCCTAGAAATTATGCCTATTAAGGATGGCACTAACCAATCTAAGTGGATGGAAGCATTTTGATTGTAGGAGTTGAGGAACCAATCTGATTAGATGGCAACATCTAGAAGAGTTTATTCATAAAAGCACAGAGCTCAGGTGTTAGAAATAACATGATAGTTTCACCATATCTCGTTGAGTCCTTTTCACTTCTATTTTTATTTTATTTTGTTTTTAAACTATGTTTCTCTAAGTGATTAGGTGGGGCTCACGATTCAGGTTGTTACCAATACTAGGGTGAATTAGAGTGATTGAGATACAAAAAAAATAAAAATAAATAAATAATGGTAGTTACCAAAAAGTTGAAAAAAAAATTATTATGAAAAAAAAAATTGAGACCAGACCATTTGACCAAAAGGAATAAATTCAATAAAGTCGACCACTGGTACCCTTGTATATGCCAGTTGTGTTGACCTAGAGTTAGGTTATCGACCGCTGGTTCCCTTGTATATGCTAGTGTGTTGATATTAGTCAGACTAATATCTCAATCCATTAGGATAGGTTCATTTTGGCGGAGGCCTTCAGACAGATATGGGAAACGCCGTTCACTTATTAAACATCAAAACCATCTACGTTTTTCTATATCCATCTCTTAATCTATCAATGTGATTAGTTTTGACTCCGGATATTGATGTCCATAGTGCGACTATCTGAGTAGAGCTCTGTCACTTTATATGAATTTTAGTATGCTTGAGTGCAAACTCGTGTACATCAATTGGAATTTCGCATCAGGGTACTTCCTCCTGTAGTCAATAAGTATGCCAACCAAGGAGATTATTTAGTGCTTTCCAAGGTTCTGCGTAGATAGCTAGGGTTTGGAGTATAAAGGTTTTGTGGGTATATCTCTAGTAAGCCCTTCCGAGACTATAACTCGGCCACTAGGGACACCTAGGGGTTTAAAGGCTTATTGCATACGCTAAATGCAACCGACGATGCCTGCGACAGTGAGTTAGGATTTTATTTTCTATTTGATTTGCTCGAGGACTAGCAAATAATAAGTTTGGGGGTATTTGATACACACATTTTTGTGTCTTATATAATCTCAATTGTATATATTATTAGTGCTCGATTTTATATTTATTATGGCTTTTTATGTTCCTGTAGGTATTTTTGGAGAAATAAGCTTTTGCGGCGAAATTGGCTAAAAAAGTGGTTTTTGTGCTCGTGGGAGAAAATTACTATACGGACTCTCACTTTGGATAAGGGGTAACCTAATTACTAAGGGGTGACCCATTTCCAGGCATCTGCTAAAGGGAGACCGGGACTGGATAGGGGAAGGTCACATTTCTTCACGTTTTCAAACATTCGTTTTTGCGGGAAACTATGGGCAGCGAAGAACAATTTTTAGGGTTCGAATTTTGGAGCAGATTTGAAGAGATTCAATCGCTGGAAACAGTTGGGATGAACGTGATTAAGCTAAACATGGATACTATAAGTGATTTCACGAAGCAAATTGGGCTGGATAAGTTGTGAAAAGAGAACAAAGTTCAACAGGGAATGTTGTTTTCACGGGATTCTGTTAGGTCCAGTTTTGGAAATTGCGTGGAGGATTAGGGAGGATATCTTCTCTTATTCGATTCCCTTATATCTTGGGAAAGTTTGGTAACAACAGAAGACGCGTACGAAGAGTTTGAACAAGGATCAGCAGCCGTGTAGAAAAGAAAAGCCGTGACTTGGAAGAAAGGAAGAAGAGGATATTTTCTAGGGATTTTTGGAGCTGATTGGGTATATAAAGGCTGGTGCGAAGTGAGAGAAGATTATCAAGTGTTTGGGGTCGAGCAGGGACCAGAGAGAGACCGGAGGAGCGAATAACATGAGTTGCAGGAAAAGTTTCCTGCTGCTGCTCGAGGAGGAAGAAGAAGACGAAGAACGGACCCTCCAGGGCCGTCGTTCTTCAAACAGTGCTAGCAGCAGCAGACTTGCGTCGTTATTCAACAGCAGCGCTGAAGTATTGTTCTTCAGCAGCAGTACGTATCGTTCTTTTCTGGACGCTTATAGAGGGTCGTAGTTTCATTGTTTTATATTTTTCACTCTTTTAATCATATTTTGAGCATCAAGTATGTATTTTGAGAACATGATTATTATGAGTAGCTAAACCCCAATACTGGGATGATGGAGGAAACCATTCTTTATGCATGAGTAATTCTATTTAATTCTTTTATGACTATTTGCACTATTATGAGTTGATTTATGATTTTTCTTGATTATTTGTGATTTTATCTGATGATGTATGCTTAGTCTAGGAACTCTTGATGCATCATGCTTATGATTTACATCTAATAATTTATAAAATCTATTTTCGCAAAGAAAAGAGTCGATATTTGTTATCAATATAAGCTATAATTGTCTAGAATTAATAGTTGTTTCGCATGAGTATAAGAATTGGTGGAATACTGAGTCCTAGTATCTCTTGATCCTGTGACAAATTTTGTATATATTTTTGTTTTAAAAATCTTTTCAAGTCCGAGCAACGAACACTTTACTTACCACTACAAAATTACATCATTTTCCATCAAAATTCGCATAATGACACGATAGACTTAACTTTTGAGCATGTATGAGACAATCACAGTTCACTGACATAACCACATATCCCATACAATATTAATTTTACAATATTTAAAATCAATAAAGATAAATACTACAAAATCATCTTTTCAAATAAACTTTAGAATATAAATAAATAAATCTAAAAACATTGCAAGATGATACATATTGGAAATAGTTATGTGTAATCATAATAATGGCTATACCAAACCCAAGTTATTCTTCTTAAACATAAAAATAAGTTCTTAAACAAAAGTTTCATTGATTTTAAGATCCTTGAAAAATTCTTTATCATCCCCGAACTCCTTGTCGTCAATAAACATTGGTACATAGGGTTCATGAAGAAAGGAGCTAATCCCAACATACTTATCTAGCCTGATGGCGAACCAGGGCCTTATGAATTTCAAGAGTTCTTAACACAATAGCCTTTATTTGCTGCATCTCCATCCTTGTTTCTTTCAACTCTTCAATAACACCAGAAAACTTCTGAAGATTTGAGAGATTAGCCCTTGGTATCTTCATATTCTTCATTTTTCTGTTTAAAGTTGTAGAGGGATGACCTTTACCTATTTCCTTCATGATTGATGTCTTAACAATCATATCGACATCTTTTCATTAGAAGACACGATGTTTGGAGTTTCCATAAAAATATGGTATTGAGAGAATACTCAAGCTATCTTCACAAACAATCTTTTGATAAAGAGTTTTAGAGAAGGAAAAGGAATATGGGGTTACGGAACCTATAAACTGAGTAGGATTCATGTACGAGAAACTCATAACCCTATAAAATGTAGAATTATCAATTTTAACCCTATTTTATTGATTAAACAGGGAAGTTTTTTTCAAGACCATTTAAAAGTATGAAAGAAGCAAACAAACAGAAAACAAACAAGAAACTTTTTTCCTAAAACTCGAAAGTGCAAACACTCTTGTCTCTTGGAATTCGGGTACATGAGACAAGATGGACAATCAACACAATTAGGCTGTGTTAGGGTGAACAAAATTTTTTCCACCATTTGATTCCTGAATGGAAACCTCATTACCCTGTTTCACAGTTATTTTAGACCTAGTTCTTTTCTGTAGAAGTCTAATTTTTTCTTTAGAAATGAACTTCTTTGGACATGAGTTAGCTTTACATACCTCAGATGGATTTGACTTAAAACAAGTTTGAGCTTGTTTGCTAGACAATTTTCTCTCTGTTGTAATTTCTTGACATATCTCACCTTATGTTTATACTTAAAACACTTCGATAGTTTATGACCTTTAAAATTGTAGTAAGAACAAGTCAAAGTGAAGAATTTTTCATGCATCGTAGCTGAATATGCTGCTAAACAGATAGAAGCACCTGAAACACGTGAGATAGAATTTTCAGTAGATAACGTATAATCTATTTCATCTTCCGAAGTATTTGAAGAAGTTTCTCTGGAAAGGATATCAAGATTGATATGAGTATTGCTGCAATCATCAAAATTGATATTTTCACAAAAGAGTGCTACACTTGATTTTTCGTCTTCATTAGAATCATAGTGATCAAACATTTCATCAAGAGTTACAGAAAGACCTTTGTTTCCACTGTATTTTCTATGATTTGGAAATTCATTCGCAAAGTGCCCAAAACCTTTACACTTGAAGCACTATGGCATATCCTCATCATCAGACTCGACAGTATTTCTGTTTTTAGGAGGAATACGATCGTGAGGTTTAACTGATGATTTGGGGTTGTCTCTGTTGAATTGTTTACTCCTCTTTAACAGAAGATCTCTAAATCGTCTAATGATCAGAGAAACTGAGTTGTCAAATTCTTCATCTGATGATTCAGTCTCAATCGGATCCTCAACCGAGATGCCAATACTTTTACTTTTATCAAGTAATTTAGTGTTCTTTTGTGCTTTGAAAGAATATCCTTTCCATCTTTGGATGAATGCTCATGATCAAAGATCTTTAACTTTCCAATAAGAGTATTTCTGGAAAGAGTATTAAGATTATTTCCTTCAACGATGGCATGTTTCTTAGATTCGTATTTGGATGGTAATGATCTGATAATTTTCATCATAATGTCTTTTTTCAGGAATAATCTTACCCAATGCAAAGGATGCATTTAAAATTTCAGACACTTTGTGATCAAACTCATCAAATGACTCTTCATCATCCATACAAAGGTTTTCCCAATCAGAATTTAGGTTTTGAAGCCTAGCTTCTTTCTCAGAGGAATTTCCTTCGAATACAATTTCTAAGATATCCCAAGCATCTTTAGACGTAGTGCAAGTAGTCACATGATGGTGTAGATCTGGGGTAATGACATGGATGATAGCATTTAACTCGTCATAATTTTTTTTGCAGCAAGAATTTCGGCAGGTTCATATACACCAATATCCTTTGGAATATTTACTTCGCCTTCAATAACTAATGGAGGATTATAGCCATTAACCACACAAACCCATGTTTAAAAATCACGTGCTTGGAGAAAGGCATGCATAGCAATTTTTCACCGTAGGTAATTTTATCCATCGAAGACTGATGGTACGCTTATTGAGATAGAACTTCTGTCCACAGAGTCAGATTGCTACAAACACAGACTTATGAGGTCTTAAACGTATTTGCCTTCTCAAATACCAATTGAAAAATTTGGGGGGGGGGGGTCTAACAACCACACTCAATATTTCTCTAGGAAATTTGTATGTAAAACTCCACTACAATTCCAAGGGAGTCAACTAGACAATCAGACTCAATCACGGAAAAGTATCCAAGAGTTATATCTTTATTTCTTAAATTAATCTGCAATCGAATAGATAAAGATATCTAAGCCGGATTAATATGAGAAAAAACTTGAACATTACAAAAGTTCAATGTTCAAGTGTCAAACAACTTCAATCAACAACCAAAGGTTGGATTTACCAATTGATTGAACTATGCACAACCAGTGATATTTCAATTATATAAACAAATATAATGCAGAAAAGAAATAACACAAACACCAGAAATTTTGTTAACAAGGGAACCGCAAATATAAAAAAACCCCGGGACCTAGTCCAGATTGAACACCACATTGTATTAAGCCGCTACAGACATTATCCTACTACAAGATTAACTTCGTACTGGAATGTTGTTGAGATCTAACCAATCTCCCACTGATCAAGGTACAGTCGCGTTCCTTACGTCTCTGAATCCCAGCAGGACTCTATGTACTTGATTCCCTTAGATGATCCCTCCCGTACCCAAGAGTTGTTACGACCCAAATTCAAATACTTATAAACCAATATGTCTCCCACAAAAAAGTATATTTAGATAGATAAAACTATCTCCCACAGAAATACCTATGAAGTTTTGTTCCTTCTTATGATAATTCAAGATGTACAAGAACCAATTGATAATCCGGTCTTATATTCCCGAAGAACATCCTAGAAATGTCAATCACCTCACAATAACCTAACGATATGGTAGTCGATGAATTATTGTGGAATCAAAAAGAATGAGACGAAGAGATTTATGATTACTTTTTATATCTTACCTATCGGAGATAAATCTCGAGTTAAAATTAGAGAAGATAGTACTCAATACGATAGAATAAGTAAGATAAGAATACGCCACTACAGAGAAAATACTTGGATCTGGCTTCAGAATCCCAACGAATTTCTTAAGTCGTTAACCTACACGGTTTTGGAATAAACCTAAGGTTAAAGGAGAATCGACTTTAGTCACAACTAGTATCACATAGGATGTGTGGGGATTAGTTTTCCCAGTTGCTAGAGTTCTCCCTTATATAGCCTTCAAATCAGGTTTGCTTAGTTAGCTTAGAAACAAAGCATTCATTATTCATCGTTAGATGAAATCCTTATTTAAGATGCAAACTAAGTTTTGTTTGAAACCAAAGCAATATATCTTCATCGTTAGATGGACTTAGCTTGTCGCACACAAATGAAATATACTTCATTTAGATATGGTTAAATGTACCTAAATGTGTACATTCGTTGGTTCAACAATAGTTAACAAAATTTATCCATATAAACACTTTTGTCTAATCCACATTCATCTAATACATCTAGATCAACTTATAATGATCAATGGTAATCAAAGGATCTAATTGTGTTCTTCATAGAGTTGTTCAATTGTTAATAATCACATAGAAGTATATAGGATCCAAATTAAGCAAAATCGGATTGATTCATAAGCATAAGAATCAATTCATGAACATAAAGCTACGGTTTGAAAAGATTGCATTCTTTATTATATAAATGTATTTTTCTCTTGAGTATGTATACATACCTTGCCTATTTTAGAACTTGAACAACTCAAGTATGTGAACGGGTATGCATACTCAAGTTTTGGAAAGTTGGTCTTGGACAACAGAATGCGAACGAGTATGCATACTTGGTTCTCGGACCCAACTTCAGGTGAAACTGTTTGCGAGCGGGTACAAATACTTGGTTCCCGGACTTCCCCAGTTGAAACCGTACGCGAACGGGTATGCATACTTGGTTTCTGGACCTAAACCTTATCATCACAATTTGTACCTAAGTACGCATACTGTGATGGTTTTCCAGACAAAGGCTTTAGCTCTAAACTCTCAGTTCAATTATTGAAATATTCTTAGAAGACGACAACGGATGTCTCAAACACACCATTAGCTAATAAGAAATTATAAAGTGATTGAATGATCAAAACGAAACTTTTCAAGTCGACATCAAATGATTGTCTCATACAAATCATGTAAGATGTTTCAAGGAAATTTCCACATGATCATCTTTTGACATGAATTAAAGAATGATGATGAATGTATCTAATACAGAAAGCTACCAACATATTTCGAGAAATAGATAATACAATTATACTCAGCTCAAAATATCAAATGTGTATGATATGAAAGACTATATCATATACGACTTGTATCAATACGAGATATGTAAGAATGGAATAGACTTTCTGAGTGATAGAAAAGTTTTAGACTCCACATACCTTTTGTTGATAAAGTTTCTCCGAGTTCTTCAGTAGGTCTTCGTCTTCAGTTGTAAGCGATGTGAAGTCTAAACCTCAACTACACAATCTATCCTAGTCCAAACACCTATTGGTAGACTAGAAATAAAGACTACAGTTTTGATCAACTAAAATTGACAAACAAGCGTAAGATAGAAATGATTGCGAGTTCGACCGAGAAATGCTCTAACATTTCCAAAGGATAACTTTCTTCTCCTTAATATTGATCAGCTTTTAGAAGCCACATCCGGATATGGGTTTTTATCATTGATGGATGGGTATTCGGGTTATAACCAGATCCCACTAGCAGAAGAGGATCAGGAACACACCGCCTTCTTTACTCCACGAGGGCTCTACTGTTATACCAAAATGATGTTCAGACTAAAAAATGCCGGTGCGACATACTAAATAATGGTGGATAAAATGTTTGATAACTGGATACATAAAACCCTGGAGGTGTATGAAGACGACATGCTCGTCAAGAGAAAACTCCCACAAGACCATGCAAAGGACCTAGAGGATACCTTTGAGCAATAAAGGAAGTATAACATGAAAATCAACCCGTAAAAATGTGCCTTTGGGGTAACCTCAGGAAAATTCCCAGGGTACATGGTCACGAAGTGAGCCATTGAAGTGGATTCGGCCAAAGTACAATCCATCCTATATATGCCCTTGCTAGCGATAATAAAATACATAGAAAGATTGAACGGACGACTAGAAACCCTAGGAAGGTTTATAGCTAGGTCGTCCGACAAATGTAAATATTCTTTAATACTTTAAAGAAGGGTGAGAAATTCTCATGGAGTGCTGAATGTGAAGAAGCTTTCCAAAAGATTAAGGAGCATCTGGATGCCTTACCGACATTACAAAAGCCGATCAAGGAGAAAATATTTATATATACTTGTCAGCTACAAACACATCGTTAGGTGCAGTGCTAACCCGCATAGATGAAGGGGCGAAAAAGCCAAATTACTTCATAAGTAAAATTCTGACATTAGCAGAGAAAAACTATACTAATATTGAAAAACTCGTACTCTCCCTGGTGTATGCAACACAAAAGTTGCGCATATATTTCCATGCACATACTGTAAATGTCATTATTAAGGCTCCAATAGAGGTCGTGCTATATAATGCTGATAGGGATGACCGAATCTCCAAATGGGGAGCCCATATCAAATAATTTGGTGATAAGTATCAACCTCATACAACAACAAAATCCCAAGTAGTTGCATATTTCCTGGATGACTTTCCACTTGACAATACCGATGAGATCGCAGAGATTCCTGGAATGAAGGGTGAGATAGATGATGCACCCAAGCTTCTTTGATATAAAAACCTCAGACAATGGGAAGTTTTTGTAGATGGATCGTGTAACTCAGAAATATCTGGCATCGGAATGGTCTTCACGACACCGACAGGCTGAAGGATCGTATGTATAGATTAAGGCTAGAGTTTTCATTAACAAGTAAAATAACTGAATAAGAAGCAGTTATTTATGCTCTCCGAGTAATCATCGAAATCAGACTCGATGAAGTCAGGCTTATGAGTGACTTTTAACTTGTTATACGACAAATCGATGGGAGGTATCAAGCTGCGATGCATGTTTACAACGATACTTCCAATTGGCCAAACATTATATCGGGAAAATACCCAACATCACTTTCCGACATTTATGTAGGCATAAAAATAGGCACTCAGATTCCCTAGATTTCATTACTTCCATGACGACAGACCCAGAGGCGACACCCGTGAAGGTCGAAAGAGTATTACTTCCTTCCATACCAATCAAAGGAGATATTGAAATCCTAAATGTCAGGAAGAGCCAAGAAGCTCTACCCGAGGGAGATTGGAGGACACCCATTAAAAAAATCTCTAGACAATGGCGACCTCCCAAGCGATCAGAATCTTGCACACAAGGTGATATCTAGATCAGGAAACTACTAACTAAGAGAAGGAATACTATATGTAAAATCGTATCTAGGACCTTTATTCAGATGTCTATCCTTTGGTGAAGGATAAGAAATTTTGAAAGAAATACACCGAGGATACGCCGGAAACCATAGCAGAGGAAGGATTCTAGCACAAAAATCTAAACTAGAAGGATATTTTTGGCCTCGGATGAATGAGTGAAAAGACGAGAGTACCCAAATACAACACACTCTTTTACTTTTCAACATAATATTTTTGGCATCGGAGGAATTGTGATTATCTATACACAAATTCGAGACAGTAAAAAAAATTGGTATTCACACTTTGTGTGATTGTCTATGGATACGAGAACGAGATAATATGACTACCAAAGTGAGATACTTGATAATAAGTTCGGACTTAACCAAACTCTATAGGATCACTATCATGTATAACGGAGTTAACGTTTGTGTATTTTACTTTTAATTACAATAAATAATTATGATTGCGGAAATAGAAAAGTAAAATACACAACAAGATTTTGTTAATGAGGAAAACTGCAAGTGCATAAAAACCCCAGTACCTAGTCCAGAATTGAATACTCTCAGAATTAAGCCTTTATACAAAATCTAAAAAAACTTCGTATAGTTGAGACCAAGCAACTACCCCTAGTTCAATTAGTTTCCTCAGTATCCTTGCACTTTCCACTTTAATGAGTGCCTCACTGGAATAATTCCTTTGGACCGTATTCCAAATAGTAAAGGAACAATTCCTTTAGATAAGAATCCATGTGCTTTAACATATATGGTAGAAGAGTTATTTATATGTAACATATCTTATGTATTTTTATCGCCATTTTTTGCAATCCGATCCTTGGTCTTCAAAGAGAAGATTTGTTGCTTTTTCATTAATCTATTGAAATATCTGAGCTTCTCGACCTACCTAGTTAAGGCTGATAACTCTTCAAGATTTAGATGAAAGCTTAATGATTTCTGATACTCATTAATAAATCTTTTGAACTCGAATTCTACCAATAGCATTTTTTAGTACTTATTTGGCTTGTTACAGGAACATAATGATTTTAAAGTGGTTTTGTGAAAGAAACTGTCTAGCGAGTAGTTGTAAGATAAACTACAATGGATTCCTGCTTTATTCATCTTCAACTGAAGCTCTTCTTTGATTGTCTTTCTTCTTCCCTTTTTTTTAGGATTCTTTATCCTTTCTGCGATTGAGGTTCAGTTCCTCTTCAAAGAAATAAGTCATCTACTTCGTTTTATTTTGTTTTCTATGTATATATACATTTTGGTGGCTCATGATATGGACTGACTTGCCATTAGTTGATGGGGGTAACTCAGCTGAAGATTGTCTCAGGTCATCACTGCTTGTCTGCAGTCCAATGATTGTTTCATCAATTTTAAATTCTAGTTCCCTAACTAGATTATTGTGTGTCTTTATCCTTTCGTCAATCACACTATACATGTACGAATACCTATTTCTTTTTCTGTTTCTGTTCTTAGTTACAGTTGTATTTGATGACAGCCTGTTTAGTCGGTATTACTGCCAGTCTGTCATGGTTACTGTATTCTATATAAGGTCCTCTCCTATACTTGTTTTATAACTGAGTAATATTCCTTTTCAATAAACCATTTCTTCATGGTATCAGAGCCGATCAGGGCCTGATAACCTTTCACTGCTTCCGCCATTAAAACCTGCAACTTTTTCTTGATTTCTTCTTTTGATTCAACATGGAATCCGCTATTACTAAAGTTTCTCTTAACACAATATCAAATATAGTTCATTCAAAGCTTCAAGAACTCAATTTTCTTACCTGGAAATCTCTATTACTTCCTCTTTATAATAAATACAACGTTCTAGGTTGTATTGATGGTTCAAAACCTTGTCCTAATTAATATGTCTATGAAACTAGAGGAGCAGATCGTGCAACTACTATCAATCCTGAGTGGACACGCTGGAATGAAGAGTATCAAACCCTAATTCTATGGATTCAATCCACAATTTCAGAAGTTGTGATTTCCTATGTTTCTGCTCCAACAACATCATATGAGTTGTGTTAATCAATTAAGGAAAGATTTGCCGAAACTTCAACAACTCGCATTATTCAACTTCGTACAAAACTGTCTACAATTAAGCAAGGTAACTCTTCAATTACATCTTTTCTGAATGAAATAAAGAAGATTTCATATTTTTTATCTGCTGCTGGATCTCCCATCAATGAGTGAAATATTGGTGAGTGTTCTGAATGGTTTACCCTCAGTCTTTGATTCTTTTTCTACTTCTAATAGACTAAGAAATCCTCCAGTTACTCTTAGGGAATTACACAATCTTCTTATTAGTGAAGAAATCATTCTTAATGAGAGATCTAAAAATGTTCTTAGTGCTGATGAATTTAAAGCCTTTGCTGCTTTCAAGAATAATCGAAAATTTTTTAATCAAAACTCTAGACTCAATTATTACTAATCAACTCCAAGAATTCCTTCATATTCAATCTTCATGACCTGCATCTACTCTTAGCTCTTCATCTACACCACCTTTTCCACCACAAACTACTTCAACATCCTCTTTTCCTACAATACCTCCACATAACAACTCATTTTCCTATCCATCTACATCATCCTCAAGAAATATTAGACCAACCAGTCAAATCTGCTTCAAATATGGACATTCAGCTATAGAATGTAATCAAAGAATGAACTTTGCGTATCAAGGAAGGCCAGTTCCACCTAATCTACATGGAATGCTAACATCAACTGATATTCTTGGTGAAAATACCTGGTTTGCTGACTCTGGAACTTCAAACCACATTACTTCTGATGCATCTGATATCACCGATTTTCAGTCTTATAATGGAAATGAACAAATTATGACAGCAAGTGGAGAAGGTATGAAAATTTCTAACATTGGTAATACTTCTTGTTTTCTATTGGATCATAGAATTAAGTTACCTAATATTTTACATGTGCCTAATGCTTCACACAAATTACTATCCATTCATAATTTCACCAAAGATAACAATTGTAGTGTGACTTTTGAATCTGATTTATTTTCTATTAAGGATCTCAAATCTGGGAAGAAAATTTTCCACAGTCAGAACAAGAATGGAGTTTATCCTATCAAGTTTCCATCACATCATTATACTTCAACTTCACCAACAACTTCTTCACCAACAACTCTTTCATCACTCAAAGTCACTGCTAACCTTCTTCACAAAAGATTTTTCCATCCTTGTTTTCAGTCTCTTCAAAGGATTTGTCACAATATGTCTTTTGATATATCTAAAAATCATGTGTCTTGTACTGATTGTTGTCTTGGAAGATCACACAAATTGCCTTTTACATTGTCTAGTAGTAAATCAAATAAACCATTGCAACTCTTGCATATGGACTTGTGGGTACCTAGTCCTATAGCCTCTCATTGTGGGTTTCTTTACTATTGTAAATTGTAGATGACTTCAGCAAATACTGCTGGATTTTTCCAATAATGAGAAAGTCTGAATTCAAAGATGTTTTCATCAATTTTGCTCTTTAAGTACCAAATTTCTGCAGTCTAATATTAAAGTGATAAGAACAAATGGTGGTGGAGAGTTTATTGTTGCTGAATTAGATATTTTTCTTAATTCACATAGTATTGACCATCAGTTCAGTTGTGCTCATACACCTAAGCAAAATGGTGTTGCTGAGTCTAAACATAGACATTTTGTGGACATAGGCAGAACTCTTCCTCTTCAATCAAATCTGGCATATCAGTTTTGGGTAGATGCTTTCAAAACATCAAACTACCTTATCAATAGGCTCCCTGCAGCTAGTCTTTCTTTTATTTCACCTTATGAGAAACTCTATGGATCAGCTCCTGATTATAATTTTCTAAAGGATTTTGGATGTGCATGTTATCCATGGCTCAGACCTTATACTTCTACTAAACTTCAACCAAGGAGCAAGATGCGTATTTTTGTTGGTTATTCTTCAATACAAAAGGGTTATAGATGTTAAGAACCACAAACTGGTAGAGTGTTTGTGTCCAGACATGTTACTTTTGATGAAACTATGTTTCCAACTCTTAATTACAAGATATCTAAAGTCTCTAACACTTCTTTAGTTAAGTCTAAGCATCAGCTGAGTCCCTTTTTTCAGTTCCAACCACAACTGATACTTCCTCTACTCAACATTCTACCACTTCAGAAGCTGCTTCTGCACCAGCACCACAACTGTCTACTTCTGCTCCAACATCTCGGCTGCATATTTCTGCATCAAAACCACCACTGCCTACAATTTCTGACAATGCATTTATTTCTCTAGATGATTCAGACATTACTTCAACACACTAGATGCATACAAGGTTCAAGAGTGGATTTAAGACCAAAATATATTTTGCTACCAAATATCCACTTCCAGCTGCATTTATGACCAATATTACTCCAGCTATACCTACAACTTTTGCTCAAGCTAAGAAAAATCCTAAATGGATGGTAGTATTGTTAATGAACATCAAGATCTCAAAGATGTTGGCACTTGGACTATTGTTGATCTAGTTCCAGGCCAAAATATAGTAGGCTGTAAATGGGTTTTTAAAGATAAATATCATCCATATGGTACTATATATATGCACAAATCCAGGCTTGTTGCAAAAGGCTAGAACCAACAAGAAGTATTGGACTATTCTAAGACATTTAGCCATGTTGCTAAACCTACAACTATAAGGTTAGTTATTTCTTTAGTTGTTCATTATGATTGGGAAGTCAAATAACTTGATGTGAGTAATGCTTTCCTATATGGAGATTTGCAAGAAACTGTTTACATGTCTCAACCACCAGGATTCATTGATCCAACTAATCCAAATGGAGTGTGCAAGTTACACAAATCTATTTATGTCCTTAAACAGGCCCCTAGGGCATGGTGTGAGAAGTTAATGGATTCTCTTATTGTTCTAGGCTTCACTCCTTCTTTAGATGATACTTCTCTATTCATTCATAAAAATGGTTCACACACCACTACTGCTTTGGTCTATGTTGATGATATCTTACTTACAGGGTCATCTTCATCCTTTTGTTCCTATGTTATATCTCAACTCAGTCATCATTTTCCTATCAAAGATTTGGGCCCTATCCATTATTTTCTGGGTATTGAAATTAAGAGAAACGTAACAGCTACACTCTTTTTTCAATCCAAGTACATTCTTGATCTCTTGAAGAAAACAAATCTTATTGGTCTTAAACCATGCACTACTCCAGCAACTGCGGATTCTAAAATGATCTCTACAGATGGAGAATTTCTCTCAGATCCAACAGAATATAGATCCCTAGTTGGTGTTTTACAATATATTACTTGGACTAGGCCTGAATTTGCTATGCAGTTAATCAGGTTTTCCAGCTGATGTGATTTTAATATAGTGGTAAATATGAGGATTCGTTGCTCGGACTTGTGGAGATTAAAGTTCTTAAAATATTCTAGATAATTATATACAAAGACTATAGAGGTATTGGGACTAGGATTCCACCAAACTTCAATTTCATGCAGTTCAAATACCAATCTAAACAATGATAGCTCATAATATAAAGTTTCATTGACTCTAATCCATTGCCTAATAGATTTTTAAGTAATGGATGTAAATTTAAAGTATGGGATATCAAAACATTTAAGTAAGCATAACCCATCAATTCAAATGACAACCATTCAATGATAATTATAATTCCATTAAATAACTTTGTAATAAGTCATAAAAAGAATTAATATAATTACTGCATTCGTGAATTTTTATTTTTCCGTCATCCCAGTGATTGGGTTTAGCCCATCATGCTGGAAACACGCTCAAAAGTTGATTTTATTGCTCAAAGTGTTTACAAATGATGAAAATGGGAGAAAATGATTAAAACCGAGTTTTGTAACAATTATATTTGTTACAAACCTACTTGTTACAGAGAACGATCAATATAAACTGCCACTGACACTGTAAAAAATACGACTGTCCAAAAAATGTCGCTTTCACTGTAGCGAATACGACTGTTCCTCGTTCGTATTATGTTCTTCGTGTTCTTGGTGCAGCAGCAGCAGAAAGATTTTGTGCAACTTAATTTTCTCGCTATGTTGATGCTTTGTACATCTCCCAAACTCCTTCAGATTCTCGACATCCCTTGCATGTGATCCTGGGAACCTATTTATACATCATAGTGACCTTGAATCTCCTCGATTAATTATAAATAATCTTCTTTTACTCGGGTATATTTTTATTTTATTTTTATCATTGATTTTGATTTTCACGCATATGCAGCTGGATTACTCTCCTTATATAACTTATTAACGTCCCATACACGCATTAAAATCTGTCAACACCTTCCAACCACACGCCAATTTCCCAAAACATCAAGAAATCCCAAGAATATCTTCCACACGTACACATGCTTCTCTGTTTTCTTCTCACCGAAAATCTAGGCAATTTTATCCTACAAAATCAACCATACCATGCCTGTTATGACCAATCATACCAACCCAACAAATTAAAGCCATTGAGTCTGACTGAATCACTCCCAAAACTCCAACCCTAATTCTGCATGTTCAAAATCATTTTTTCCCTCCAAAAATATTTTTTGAATTTGGGAAGAAAGTCACCCCTTATCAGTTGCTGGAGTCCGAATAACCCATGTCCCTCGGGGTGCCTTTAGTAATTTTTCTGGGGTGTTTCAAACAAATTTCTGGGGTGTCTTTAATACTCCTCTGGGGTGTCTCTTGGGTTCCTTTAGTACTTTATCTGAGGTGCAAAACACTACTTTTCGAACTAATTTCGCCGCAAGAGCTTATTTCTCTATAAATACCTACAAATACATAAAATAACCAAATAAGTACAAAATCGAGCACTAACAATGTATACAATTGAGACATATTAGGCACATAAATGCGTCTATCAAATACCCCCAAACTTATTATTTGCTAGGCCCGAGCAAATTTAATCTACAAAATAAAATCCTAACTCACTGTCGCAGGCATCGCGATTGCACTTAGCATGTGCAACAAGCCTTTGAACCCTAGGTGGCCCTAGTGGCCGAGTTATAGTCTCGGGAGGGTTTATAAGAGGTGTACCCACAAAACCTTTTACTCCAAACCCTAGCTACCTATGCAGAACCTTGGAAGGCACTAAAGAACCTCCTTGGTTGGCATACTCTCATTGACTATAAGAGGAAGTACCCATATGTGAAATTCCAATTGATGTACACGAGTTTGCACTCCAGCATACTAAAATTCATATATAAGTGATAGAGCTCTACTCATATATTCGCGCTATGGACATCATATCCGGAGTTAAACTAATTACATGAAAAGATCAAGAAGATAGATATAGAGAAAAACATAGATGGTTTTAAGGTGAACGGTGTTTCCCATATCTGTCTGAAGGCCTCTGCCAAGATGAACCAATCCTGATGGACTGAGATACCGATATGACTAATATCAACACACTGGCATATACAAGGGGACCAGCGGTAAATAATCCTAACTCCAGGTCAACACAACTGGCATATACAAGGGAACCAACGGTCGACTTTATTGAATTTATTCCGGTTGGTCTGATGGTCAGGTCTCAATTTTTTTTTTTATATTTTTTTTTTCATATATATAATTTATTTATTTTGGTATCTCAATCACTATATTTCACCCTAGCAATGGTAACAACTTGAATCATGTGCCCCACCAAATCACTTAAAAGAAAAGAAAAATAAAAATAAAAACAGAAGGTGAAAATTACTCAATGAGATATGACGAAACTACCATGTTATTTGTAACACCTGAGCTCTGTACTTTTATGAATAGACTCTATGAGGATGTTTCCATCCTATCAGATTGGTTCCTCAACTCCTATAACCAAGATGCTTCCATCCACTTAGATTGGTTAGTGCCATCCTTAATAAGCATAAATTTCTAGGCTTTGGAGTTTATAATGCAACTAAAAGTTTCTCCAATACCCCCAAACTTTAATCTAACATTGTCCTCGATGTTCTAAAGATGAAATTAAAAACATGAACAAGGAGAAACTGTAACCACTGGAGCATATAAAGAAAGGGAAAGATATTACCATGTCGCATGAGCATGGGTTACCTCCCAAGAAGTGTTAAGTTTAAAGTCTTCATCCAGACATTAGAAAGTATTAGTCACCTCGAATCGTAAAGTAACGGTCGGAATAACTGTGGGTATTCAAAACCAAATATAGCTGACCAAATAAAATTGCAATAGACCAAGAAAATGAATAGCATGCCCTTGTCTAGTTTCCTGATTAAGATATCTATATTTAATTGTGGTTCAGGTTCAGGTTCTATGAAAGGGTCTAAATAAAATATTTCATTAGTTGTATTTCCTCATAGGTGGGATCTGAATTATTAGGTCCTATAGTCTGGAAAAACTCAAATAGGAACTTAGAAGCACATAATAATAGCCTAAATAATTGAGGATCCTCTAAGTCAATCAGATTTGACTTACATAATTGACCACAATGAAAGTGGTGGTCTTCCTTAAGCAGATGTGTCGATCCTAATCTCCTAAAATAATTAGGTTTAGTCTCAAAACTCAATAATTGACACATCTGAAATCTATACATTCCCACATTTGGAACAAAACTATTTGGTGGGAAAATAAAGTCAATCTGGGTATCATATCCTGGGAAAACCACACCAACCATAGGATAGGTTTCTAAAGACTGAACTTCTTCCTGGACATCATTAGGTTCGGGAAAACGAGTATGAAGGTAACCTTATAAAATGGTCGAGGTACAGATATCAAGTCCTAAGTGAGGAGACTTTCTGAGAGTTAAAGGTAAGGCACTAGGAAAGTGATAATCACCCCCAAACTTAGAGTTTTCAGTGTCTCTAGATAGACTAGTCACAATCTCCCTAATTTCTAGATCATCAGATTCTTGAAAATGATCAATTGATTCTTCTAAGTTATTATCAGGTAGTACATCTTTACTCATCTTTATGGGTCTATCTTCTTCGTCTAAGAGTATTGTTTCTAAGTCGCTAGACTCTAAAACAACATTTTCAGAATAAACCCGTTCCTCTAAACCACTATCGTCACAATCATATAAAATTATCAGAGTAAGTTTCTGGTAAGGTCTCATTAATCATTATTATTTCCTCAGATTCACTAATGAGTTCATCAAATAATGGATTATCAATCATATTATAAGCTAAGGGATCATGAACTACCTCGTCTAAAACTCTAGTCAAATCCTTATCCTGATATGAACTAGAACTAACATTATTACCATGAAGCTCAATTGGAGTAACAAATTCTTGATCACTATGCCTACATATTTCAGTTTCTTCATTATTACTATCCTCATCATCATAATAGTACGAAGATGATTGAACCTTATCTAAATAAGCAGTGTCTTTTATTCTAACCTCGTCCTCTAAATTAGGCAAATATTCACCATTGATATCAAGGGTAAAATTGGAAACACTATTTTGAAAATTTAGTTCATCTTGAGCAACATTAGCAGCTAATTGTTCATCTTCGATTTTCTCTGCCTCTAGACGTGCCTGAATTTCACTGAGAATATCACTTATACGTTCACCACTCCTTATTATCATATCAGTATTACGTTTCGAATCTTCTGATTTCCTAAGGACTTCTCTCCAATAAAGTTCTGGTTCATGAGAAATTCTAGGTTGCATCTCAGTTAATTGCTCGAAGGAATCTTCTAGAGGTGAACTATTCATTGCAACTAAAATTTTATACGTCCTTTCAATCCGTTTATGGGTATCTTCTAGAGATGGAACAGGTTCAGAAGTATCATAATAAGGACTAGTTTTGAATGTATTTTCCAAAGACGAGTAATTAGTACTATAATGTTCCTTATTTTCTTGCTTGTAAGACCAATTCGCGTGTGGATAGTAATTGGGCTCACCATGGTATGAACCATAACCTTAAAAAGTTTGGCGTTCCCAACCACTATTCCCACCATGGTCATAAAAATGATGATGTCCATATACAAATTCAGGTCGATATTCATTGTATTGTCTTCTGTCATACCAGTTCAACATTCTTAATTCCAAGGGAATTCTACACAATCACAAACAAGGCTGACTCGACCAAATCAAACCTATAAAATCTAGCAAACAACAAGCATGATGGATCCCTTAGATTATTTCTGGACCAGCTTCTATCCTTCCAAGAGTCAAATAGGTATAGTTTTAGCAAACCTCTCTACAATGATCTGAATAAAGTAAGCCGAAGAGAAGTACGGGAATCTCATAGGAGCTTTGATACCCCCACCTATTTGGAAACGCTTCCCTGGGTTACAAGGAGGATCTAATTGAATTACATTAATCTTCCTGAACTTTGAGTGAGGCTAACAAGATACCCAATACAATCCTTTTGAACGACTTTCCTATTAAGCTCGTTACCCTATCGGTCTCGTTCTAGTCCAAATTTGAAGGCTTAGGTTCGCTTAGGTTTCGTTTTCCTAAGACGGAAAAGAAGGAAAAGATGATGAAATCCGAGTCCTTATCTTAATTTGGCCAGGCCTTTCCCTTTACTAGGAAATTAAAGTCCGTATTCAGAGCCTCAACATATATGCACCTTAAGGAAGACAGTAAACCCGCTGACAGGGGATTCGCGGGTATTTAGAAGCTTACCTCCCGTTCCAGACGGGGATGAAACGGTTGTAGTCGACTCGGTCCACTGACTCCTATGTCAGTGTGCGAACCCCAGGGGCCGAGACGATATCGTAATCGTCATCCTTCCCTGCAAACAGTTTATATTTAAAAATGTACCCTTCCGTAGGGTTTAAAATAATAATGTCCAATGTTTAATGTCCCAAAAATAAAAATAAATAAAATTTCCAAAAATAAAAGAAAAATACAAAAATAAATTCTTATTTACAGTTTCTAAAAATAAAAAGAAAAATCTAATTAATTAAAAAAATATATCTTCGTCTTTTCTCCGTTGTTTTCACTTTGTCTATCTTTTAATCCCCTGGGTCTTTTGTCTCCGATTCCTTTTTGATTCAAAACCTGCAACAAAATGACAAATACCAAAGAAACGTAAAAAAGAACAAAAGAATAAAAAATAAATCTAAAAACATATCTGCGTCGTCGGCGCCAAAATTGATGTGATTTTAATATAGTGGTAAATATGAAGATTCGTTGCTCGGACTTGTGGAGATTAAAGTTTTTAAAATATACCAAATAAATATATACAAAGGCTATTGGTGAGAGGTATTGGGACTAGGATTCCACCAAACTCAATTTCATGCATTTCAAATACCAATTCTAAACAATGATGGCTCATAATATAAAGTTTAATTGACTCTAATTCATTGCCTAAAGTAGATTTTGAAAGTAATGGATGTAAATCTAAAGTATGGGATATCAAAAAATTTAAGTAAGCATAACCCATCAATTGAAATGACAACCATTCAATGATAATCATAATTCCATTAAATAACTTTGCAATTAGTCATAAAAAGAATTAATATAATTACCGCAATCGTGAAATTTGACTTCCTCTGTCGTCCCAGTGTTTGGGTTTTAGCCCATCATGTTGAAAACACGCTCAAAAGCTGATTTCATTTCTCAAGGTATTTATAAATGATGAAAATGGGAGAAAATGATTAAAACTGGGTTTTGTAACAAACCTACTTGTTACAAAGAACGATAAATATAAACTGCCACTGACACTTTAGAAAGTACGACTGTCCAGGGAATGTCGCTTTCACTGTAGCGAATACGACTGTTCCTAGTGCGTCTTATGTTCTTCGTGTTCTTGGTGCAGCAGCAGAACTATTTTCTGTAACTTGATTTTCTCGCTATGTTGATGCTCTGTACATCTCCCAAACTCCTTCAGACTCTCGACAACCCTTCTATGTGATCCTAGGAACCTATTTATACATCATTGCGGCCTTGAATCTCCTCCATTAACTACAAATAATATTCTTTTACTCGGGTATATTTTTCTTTTATTTTTATCATTGATTTTGGTTTTCACGCATATGCAGCTGGATTACTCTCCTTATATAACTTATTAACGTCCCACACACTTTAGAATATGTCAACACCTTCCAACCACATGCCAATTTCCCAAAACAGCAAGAAATCCCAAGAATATCTTTCACACGTACACATGCTTCTCTGTTTTCTTCTCACCGAAAATCTAACCAATTTTATCCGACAAAATCAACCATACCATGCCTGTTATGACCAATCATACAAACCCAAAAAATTAAAGCCATTGAGTCTCACTGAATCACTCCCAAAACTCCAACCCTAATTCAGAATGTTCAAAACCAATTTTTCCCGCCAAAAATATTTTTTGAATTTGGGAAGAAAGTCACCCCTTATCCGTTGCTGGAGTCCGAATAACCCATGTCCCTTGGGGTTCCGTTAGTAATTTTTTTGGGGTGTTTCCAACAAATTTCTAGGGCGTATTTAACATTCCTCCGGGGTGTCTCTGGGGTGCCTTTAGTACTTTATCTGAGGTGCAAAACACTACTTTTCGAGCTAATTTCGCCGCAAGAGCTTATTTCTCTATAAATACCTACAAAGACATAAAATAACCAAATAAGTACAAAATCGAGCACTGACAATATATATAATTGAGACATATTAGACAAATAAATGCGTCTATCACCAGCACATGAGTAAACCTACAACAGTTCATCTTACTGCAGCTAAGAGAATTGTCAGATACCTCAAACGTACAATGGATCATGGCATTGTGTTACAAAAAAGCTTAACTTCCCTTTCTTCCTTCTTTGACTCAGACTGGGATGGTAATCCAGATGATAGGAGATCAACCAATGGTTTTTGTGTATTTTTTGGAATGAATCCCATTTCCTGGTCTTCTAAAAAACAACCCACGGTTACTAGGAGCTCCACTGAAGCTGAATATCGATCCTTAGAACTGCTGCAGAAGTCATTTGGGTTTGTTCTCTTTTAAAGGGTCTTGGTATCTTTCTTTCAACATCTCCAACTATTGGTTGTGACAACAAAGGTGCTCTGTCTTCTGCTTCAAATCATGTTTTACATTCTCGCATGAAGCATGTTGATCTTGATTTTGACTTTATACGGGAGCTTGTTTAATCCAAAGTTTTATGTGTGTATTATATCTCCACTGACTAACAGGTTGCTGATGTTTTCACTAAAGGTCGTAAAACTCAAAGGTTTGATTTTCTGTGTAACAAGCTGCGCGTGCTCTCTTCAGTTCACACGGCTCGGCTTGAGGGGGATGATAATTGTAATAACATTCTATTTCCCTGACTAGTTTACTGTGTGTCATTATCCTTTCACCAGTCACACTATACCTATACGGACACCTATTTCTGTTATTAGTTACAGTCGTTTTTAATGACAGCCTGTTTAGTCGGCATTACTGCCGGTCTGTCATGTGTCTGTAATATATACAAGGTCCTCACCTTTACTTGTTTTATAACTGAGTAAGGTTTCTTTTCAATAAACCATTTCTTCGCAACATACAAATTAATATAATTAAACTCGGATGCTTTATACAGGGTTCTCTAATTTTGTGTATTCAGTATTTTTTTTTTCATCTCTGTTTTTGTATAACGAGTCAGGATAATTTGATGGTCCTCCACATGGTTTGTTTATCTAATCATGTAGCGGAACATGTTCCATTGTTTGAAGGGAGAAGGTTCCTGCTTCTTTCCCAGACATTAGACTTAATCTAAATCTCTTAAAAGAACACAAATAATCCTCACGTGATCACTTAGCACCCAATGCACAGACAGCAGACTCTAGCGGTTAACATTGATCAAATTTGTGTGCGGTAAAGAAAGTAGAATAAAAACGCATTGATCAATCAGTTTTTAGTGTATACTTTTTTGCTTATTTATATATTTCATTTTTCAGCTAGATAGGAACAACATGCACTTTACTTACGTACTTTAACGACGGAATCTAGGATATCTGCATCTTTTTTTTTAAAGAGTATATTCTTTGCAGCTGACCATGTATGATGTATCTGTTAGGTCACATGTGGCAATTGATCACTGCGCCACCCATTACTCCAAATATAGCTTAACCACTGACCTCCTCATGTTAGGATCGCAGGATTTCTTCTAATGCATCTTGAACTTCACATGATTTGAGTAAGCCTCACTGTAGGAGTGAAGTTTTTGCAGCTGGCAATATACCCGTTAGGTCACATGCTGCAATTGATCACTGCTCCACTCATTACTCTAAAATCTAAAGATAGTAACCTCTAGGATTCCTCATATTAGGATCATAGATTTCTTCTGTGCATCCTGGGCTTCACGTGGTTTGAGTACGCCTCACTATAGAGTATAAAATGATGGATAAACCTTTAGATGGGCCACAAAAATGATGTGTCCGTTATTTTAAAGGGAAAAATATTAGGTGGTTCCACGTCTGTTTAATCCTTTCAGAAATCACATTTTCTATTTGATCCATAATTATTTAAAAATATTAAATGGACCAAAGTACCTTTTCGTGTTAATTTCTATTTTTTTATTTGTAATAGTTCATTCGTCAAAATGAATTCCTGTTAATTTCTACTTTATTTTTCAGAAAACATATAAACCGGAGTTCATTCTAGAAATGAACTGATGATAAAAACCTATATAAACCAGAGTTCATTTCAGAAATGAGTTCCAGATAAAAACCTATGTAAACCAGAGTTCATTCGAGAAATGAACTTCTGATAAAAACCTATAAACCAGAATTCATTAGAGAAATGAACTCCTGATAAAAATCCATAAAAATCATAGTTCATTCCAGAAATGAACTCCTGATAAAAACCCATAAAAATCAGAGTTCATTCCAGAAATGAACTGCAGCATCATCATCCTTCAACAGCAGCATCAGACTTCATCATCTTCAACAACAACATATCTTCATCTTTAACACGAGCATCAAACATCAAAATCAAGATCTTCAACACAAGCAATAAACATAAATCATCAACAATCGAGATCTTCAACATGAGCAGCAAACAAAAGACCATCATCTTCGTCTTTAACACCATAGAAAACATCAAAAACAGTAGCAAAAAAAAAATCAAAAGAAGCATCTTCATCGTCGTCGTTTTCATAATCTTTATATGATTAATCGTCTGTATCATGTCTGCAAATCGTCTTCATCATCTCTGCAAATCAAAAACCCTAGAAAAAAACCCAAATCTTCATCGTTTCTTGCAGCTGCAGAAAAAGAGAAAAAAAAATGGAGAGGAAATAAACTAGATCTGAAAAAAAAAAGAGGAGAGAGAAAGTAAATCTGAGAATGAGTTATTTTCTATTGATTTTTTTATATATGTGATCCCAAAATGGTATTTCAGTCACTAAATGATGACAATTACATCATCCATGATGTCACCCTAGAAGCAAACTATAATTTATATTTTCAAAAAGGACCAAACAGAAAGTTGATTGAGTCAACTGAACCAAACTCATCCTAATATATTATGGAAGGATTATCGTTTGGTCCTTTTTTAGGTGGGACCACGTCTGTTTAGTCCTTTGGTTAAACGCCTTTTTCCATTTGGTCCATAATTATTTAAAAATATTAAAATATCTAAATTATCCTTTCTCTTTCTTAAATCTTTTTTCTCTCTTAATAAAAATAAATAAATAAAAACTTAAATATATTTTTAACCATATGTCCAAAAATGATAAATTTTATATATTTGGAAAGCCCTCGACGATAGCTTTCCAACGAGTACCATTGTTGCTATGTTTTCGGAGCTTTTAATTTTTGCCTTATTTTTTAGCTATAAAATGAAGTAGAAATGAAGTCTGTTTTTATATGGACTTCATTCCAAAAATGAATTCTGTTTTTTTATGTTTTTATATCGACTTCATTCCTGGAATGAAGTCTGTTTTTTTTAGATTTTTATATGGACTTCATTTCTGGAATGAAGTCTGTTTCTATATGGATTTCATTTCTGCAATGAAGTCTGTTATTTTTAGGTTTTTATATGGACTTCACTTCTGAAATGAAGTCTGTTTTTTTTTGTTGAATGAACTCGTAAATAGTTCATTTTATAGCTAAAAAATAAGTTAAAAATTAAAAGCTCTGAAACATAGCGACAATGGTACTCGTTAGAAAGCTATCGTCGAGGGCTTTCCGAATATATAAAATTTATCATTTTTGGACATATGGTTCAAAAGATATTTAAATTTTAAGTTTTTTATTTATTTATTTTTATTAAGAGAGAGAAAAAAAAAATGGTATTTTTGACATTATTAAAGGACGGTGACATCAATTATGACATCATCCCGTATGGGTATTGTCCATCCTAAGACCAAATAATATTTTTTAGGACCAAACTATAATTCATATTATTAAATAGGAACAAACAGACATTTGACTGCGTCAAGTGGATTAGATTATCTCTAATATATTATTCCTAGGACCTAATGATATTTCTTGTAGAAAACAAGTTTGAAACCGATCTCTCACACGAGGACGGCCCCCGCACCGTTGGGATTTAGTAGGAGGTCCCGTTTCTGGGCCCATTGCATTAAGAATGTGAGAGAAGATGGATCATGTGGTTTCTGGGAAGATTTTACGGGATGATGTATCACATCAAAGAAAATTGTTCTGTTATTGGCTTTCTTACCAATCGGGAAACCAAATATTTTGAATCTATGTATCACATCAAAGAAAATAACAACATGAAAATTATTACCAGAGTTTCACCACAAATCCCCATTGTGTGATTGTATCTTCAGTGACATTTTGATTTTGGGGTTCAATTTCTTCGGTGGTCTATAGTTTAAAGTTCAGTTATTTCAAGCACACAAAAAATAACCTCGGTGAAGGAAAATATTTCAACACACCATTAGATGCTCCCCATGATGTCAGACAATTTTCATCAGTCTAATACAGTCCAAATGAGTTTATCACACTTTACTTTGGTGACATGAATGTTTATAAGACCATGTTGTTGATTCTGGAAGTTACGTTGCTTAACAGAATATCGCGTTTCATTTATTTGATCCAGATATTTTCAGTAATATCAACGGCGATCTTTATGTCCTCAACGTTCAACATACTTGATGTTTTTAGTGTTGTCTCGCTAAAAACCTTGTCGAGTAACAAAACCATTTGGGAAAAACAATTCTCAACCGAAGGGAAAAAAGAGTACAATACAACTTCAATTTCGAAGTAAAATATGTCGACATCATATCCTTGGATCCTCCCCCTGATGTCGGCATCTCCCCCTGATTACTTTGAGGGTTGTTCCACACAGTTCCTTTAGTCATGTACTTTTGAAGCTGAATATCGGTAATAACCTAGAAAATAATCTACCATATATCCCTATATTTACTTTCGTTGGAGAAGAGATTATTGTTCATAATCAACAACTTTTGGATTGCACTTTCATTAGCATTCCTTTTAATGTCTTTCTAGGTATAATATAAATTTATGTCAATGGTTACTTTTAAGTAAATGATCACATTCATTATACCATTCCAATGACGTTGCGTTGGTGCTGAGCTATATCTAGCTAACAAGTTCACTGAGTATGTAAAATTTAATCGAGTACATTATTATACTAAGTACAAAAATGTGTCTATTGTATTTAGATATGGGAATTTCATCTCCCAACGCATATTCGTCATCTTTTTTTTTGACGAAATGGTCACTTACGTACATTTGAACCTCGACTAATTATGGGTGCTATGATGATGCATGTCTTTGTTAAATTTTCTGAAAACTTTAGACATATGCAAACTAGTGGAATAATATCCCACAAGCTCAGTACTCGGTCGAGCTTTCTATAGATTTTTCATCTCAAATTTGGATTTTAAATAGCTTTTAAGGTCTCTTATTACATCAAGAGTACCCATCATGTCTGTACCGTCGACATAAATAGCTACAATTCCAAATTAGGAACTTTATTTTGAATACGCAAGAAAAAATAACTTATTTGTCTATCCCCTTCAAATCAAATAGCCACTTACACGGGTATACCACTTCCGCCTGATTGCTTCAATCTATAAGTTAACGTTCTATCTGATTGTAAACGCACTATGTGGTTTAGAGTTACTTGACTTGGGAAACAAAAGTCTATCAAGTACTTTTGTAAATATCTTTATCTTTTAATTTTTTCAGAGATACGTAACAACCACATACATATGTTGCATTTCAAGTCCTTTTGATATTACCAAGCTAACTAAGTAGGGAACTCTATAACGTTCATTACAAGAGAATAATTCCAGGGCTTTGTGAGAAACCTCGCGCCACAAGGCGGGTCTTCGTACTTTAAGACTACTTTCTTCCCATTATGCTTTGTGAAAAATTAATTATGTATGTACAATAGGCTTTACACTTGGTTGGTCAACTTATCAAGTCTTTCAATCTCAATATCAAAAGCCACCAACCTAAGCATATAAATAATCACCTAATCAAAGAATAGAAAATGGAGAAAAAGATGATTAGATTACCCGGAATAATAAGAGGTAAAAATCAAATGGATGGCGCCCCATCCAAGAGCCAAAAGTTGACGACAAAATGTTTTTTCATTGCCTGTGATACTCGACCAGATGATTATATTGCTGACCCAACTTTTGTATCCCCTTACTTTTTTCAAGGTTGTTCCTAAATCATGCATCAAGGAAACTGAGCCTTCCGGTGAAATTGCAATTAATTGGTCCAAACCAGGTATAGCATAATCTGCTTCTTTATCTGCACTCTCGATCCCAAAATTGAGTAACTCCATTATTAAAGGATAAAGAATACATGTATCCTTACAACAATCTCTCGTTTTTCTCAGAAATGCACTCTTATCAAGAGAACCCAAATACATCTCTGTTAATCTCTTCTTAACTGAAATATCTTGGGAAAACCAGGCTGGACAACTGCAATACAACAAGAAAGTTCGATATACGTTAAAAATGGAAGCACATCATGAACAGCCAAGTAACAGGAATTCCACAGATTACAGGTTCTCATGGACATAACTGTTCGGAGTTTCAACCACAGTGAACAGTTGCAAATAAGTGAACAATCAATGTGATTCAGCAGGAACTCCAAATTCAGAACCAAAATAGAATAAGGTCAACTATGTGACATTCAAATCAAAGCTTCAAGCAGCTGTTTTCTTACAATTCATGTCGGCTAAAGATAATAATAAAATGACAAAGAAGAATTAAGCACGAAGTAAACACTCAAGCGCTGCAGTGTAATATTAGAAAAGAAAATGCATCCATTGCTAAAGAACAAACGCTCTCTGGAGTCTGGACTAACAAAATATAAATGTCATAACCTATTTGAGGGAGCAGTAGTGAATTATTTCTTCCTGTGGCATAAGCAGAAAAGTGTAGGAGCAAAGCATAAAACATGAAAGCATTTCAACCAGTTCTGATGAACCAGGGGACTAAACCTTCCAGAAAAACTCCAAACAATAAATACCCCTCTACCTCAAGAAAACACAACATATCAAAGACAGGTACAGAACCAACATACAGACTTACGATAATCATGCATGTTACACTCCTGTGTTTCTAACTGTCCGGTTCTGCAAAGATGTTTCCACTGTCATGTCAATTTTCTACGCACAAACTCATCATTTAATTTCCTGAATCTACTAAAATATAAATATAAATATGAATGATACTCCCTTGCTGATTCCAAGTTACTAACATATCCCGAACCTCTTAACAATTTCTAAAGTTGTCGCTGTTCCTCTAATGGTTTAGAGGATAACTACATATCAAACAAAACTAGACATTAAATTTATGGTGGCCTAACAGATTTACCTACTGGTTTCCAACTTATACCCTGATGATAACCATGTACCAACAAACAACACCCTTCAAGAACAAAAACGATTTAACTGTATAAACCTTCCAGAACAACCCCAAACAATCAATACCCATCTACCTTTAGTGTTTCTAACCGAAAAACTAAAGGTGGACCAATTTGGTGGACCAAACCTCTCCTTCAATGGATTGAATAAAGGTAATCTCACACATACCTTTAAAACCCCAGCCCCTACAAATCCAAGGGTGGAATGGCTGGTCCATCAATTTGGTACACCAAATCGATACACCCCTGGGCAAGCCGGTTTCTAACTGTCTGCATGGTAGATGAAAGACAGGTACAGAACCAACATACAGACTTGTGAGAATCATGCACGTTCCCTCACTTTGTGTTTCTAACCTTCTATAAGGTTCTGCGTACATGTTTCCACTCTGCCACCTCAAATTTCTATGAGCTAATACAGCATATAAGTTCCTAATAATATCTACCAAATTGTGAATGATGTTTCCTTAAAGGTGAACTTCCCTGCTGATTCCAAGTTACTATCATATCTACAACTTCTAACAAATTCTAAAGTTGTCACTGTTCTTCAAATGGTTTAGCTAACTACATACCAACAAAACATAGTCATCAACAAATTGTAGTAGTCTAACAAAATTTACCTCTTCTATTCCCCAACTTTTACTCTTATGATAACCATGTACCAACTGACAACACACTTAAAGTCCAAAAGCATTTATTACTGTATAAACCTTATTAATATGATATTAGGGTCAGTCTGCCTAGTGCATCGCAAACAAATGACTTCAGCCAAAATATCAAAACTGATACACAAAAGCCAACTTACTAAAATGCAACATATACAAAAATAATGTGAATGACACACTTGCGCTATATCATAACTCGATATACATTCCAACATATACAACACTATCACTAGTGAAGAGTAATGTGACTGGAATACTTGCATTATATTGCAACTAGTTACACATTCCAACATATTATACAGATCTCCCAACCATGAGCAGTAATTCAAAATAGCATAATGTGAAATCTATCTGTCCAGATAAAAACAAGGCATCAAGTATGAACCACAGAGACATGGAATGCAACCAGACACACAATCAACCATGCTACAAAAGCTAGCTGTAATACCCATTCAATTGAAACATGATGCACTACACTATCACTTGAACAAAGCAAAACAGGCGCAAGCATGAATAATTGATAGTAGACAACCCCAAATTTCTATTGTCAAAAGATGATAACATGTGCTACTATAAATGTCAAAAGACAGGACGTCCCCGCAGCATAATTACTTCAATACCAAAAGCCTAAACCCATTTCTCAAATACCCTGGCTGTAATCGATATACATTATTCATTAAAGAGCTAAGAAAATTCCCTACTACGGATCCACCACTACTTCCACCAAATTAGTAAAAGAAAATACAACTTTGGTCACTCACTCTCACTGTGACGTTAACAGGCTACAATTTGACCAAGCCTCCTGCTGAGCTCTGTGCATCAGGTACAGTCAGTGAAGGTGCATCCGGTACGGTCGGTGAAGGGGCATCAGGTACGGTCGGTGAAGGTGCATTTGCAGGTTCGGCTCCATCATAGTCGATCCTGCTGACGACTCCATCTGACATGTCGGATGGCTCAATCCACGACACTGATCCATCGCCATTTAACTCCTGGAGCTCTGTGCTAATAATGATGTTATCAAAGCTTTCTGCTGAGCTCTGTGCATCAGGTACAGTCAGTGAAGGTGCATCCGGTACAGTCAGCGAAGGGGCATCAGGTACGGTCGGTGAAGGTGCATTTGCAGGTGTGACATCATGCATGACAGGAACCGTATTAGCTTTAGGTTCTCTATCCCATCTTTTCTTTTGTGATTTTGAGAGTGCATCAAGTTTCAACTTATCAAGTCTTTCAATCTCAATATCAAAATCCACCAACCTAAGCATATAAATAAATGGAACATATTCAGGTGAGTTTAGCATAATCACTTAATCAAAGAATAGAAAATGGAGAAGAAGATGATTATATTACCCGGAATAATAAGAGGTAAAAATCAACTGGATGGCGCCCCATCCAAGATCCAAAAGTTGATCACCAAATGTGTTTTCATTGCCTGTGATACTCGGCAAGATGAATATATTTCTGACCCAATTTTTGTATCCCCTTACTTTTTTCAAGGTTGTTCCTAAATCATGCATCAAGGAAACTGAGCCTTCCGGTGAAATTGCAATTAATTGGTCCAAACCAGGTATAGCATAATCTGCTTCTTTATCTGCATTCTCGATCCCAAAATTGAGTAACTCCATTATTAAAGGATAAAGAATACATGTATCCTTAAAACAATCTCTCGTTTTTGGCAGAAATGCACTCTTATCAAGAGAACCCAAATACATCTCCGTTAATCTCTTCTTAACTGAAATATCTTGGGAAAACCAGGCTGGACAACTGCAATACAACAAGAAAGTCCAATATACATAAAAAATGGAAGCACATCATGAACAGCCAAGTAACAGGAATTCCACAGATTACAGGTTCCCATGGACATAACTGTTCGGAGTTTCAACCACAGTGAACAGTTGCAAATAAGTGAACAATCAATGTGATTCAGCAGGAACTCCAAATTCAGAACCAAAATAGAATAAGGTCAACTATGTGACATTCAAATCAAAGCTTCAAGCAGCTGTTTTCTTACAATTCATGTCGGCTAAAGATAATAATAAAATGACAAAGAAGAATTAAGCACGAAGTAAACACTCAAGCGCTGCAGTGTAATATTAGAAAAGAAAATGCATCCATTGCTAAAGAACAAACGCTCTCTGGAGTCTGGACTAACAAAATATAAATGTCATAACCTATTTGAGGGAGCAGTAGTGAATTATTTCTTCCTGTGGCATAAGCAGAAAAGTGTAGGAGCAAAGCATAAAACATGAAAGCATTTCAACCAGTTCTGATGAACCAGGGGACTAAACCTTCCAGAAAAACTCCAAATACCCCTCTACCTCAAGAAAACACAACATATCAAAGACAGGTACAGAACCAACATACAGACTTATGATAATCATGCATGTTACACTCCTGTGTTTCTAACTGTCCGGTTCTGCAAAGATGTTTCCACTGTCATGTCAATTTTCTACGCACAAACTCATCATCTAATTTCCTGAATCTACTAAAATATAAATATAAACATGAATGATACTCCCTTGCTGATTCCAAGTTACTAACATATCCCGAACCTCTTAACAATTTCTAAAGTTGTCGCTGTTCCTCTAATGGTTTAGAGGATAACTACAACTTATACCCTGATGATAACCATGTACCAACAAACAACACCCTTCAAGAACAAAAACGATTTAACTGTATAAACCTTCCAGAACAACCCCAAACAATCAATACCCATCTACCTTTAGTGTTTCTAACCGAAAAACTAAAGGTGGACCAAACCTCAGCATAATTACTTCAATACCAAAAGCCTAAACCCATTTCTCAAATACCCTGGCTGTAATCGATATACATTATTCATTAAAGAGCTAAGAAATTTCCCTACTACGGATCCACCACTACTTCCACCAAATTAGTAAAAGAAAATACAACTTTGGTCACTCACTCTCACTGTGACCTTAACAGGCTACAATTTGACCACATAATACTAAATTGCGGTTTTACATATCTTGCTGAACAAGCCCCTCAGTAAGCAGATAAAACAAGACTTTATTAATGATTAAACCAGAATCTTTCCAGCATAATATACTAAGCTAAACAATGAGTTCCTGATAAAATTGGTGAACTTCCACAGACAAGTGCTAGATAGAATCCTACTCAAACCTGATGATAATTGAGAGAGAGAGAGAGAGAGAGAGATTATTACTTTTTTTCTAAACTCTGAACACAATCAGAGCAAACATCTCGTATTTTATGTGTCACTTCTGTACCATAACAAGCTAACATGAAGGACCTAGCACCTGCTGACAAATAAGTGCCAGGATCCGTCTTCCTTCTGCTAGAACAACAACACGTGATTAAGTCATGTACATGTGTGTTTAAAAAGCTTTGCATCACGAAATATGACGACTTTTTGTACCTCAAGATATTCACATAAACAAGAAACATGAAACCATCTTCGCTACCGTGCTGAGTCGGTCGAGTAATCATAAATCCCTCACTTTTTGCTTTTTCTATTTGAAAGCAATTATCGAACTTGTGCTTGTAGTTCTGTTCCGAGAAGGACAGTATCCTATTCAGGCACCGATTCTTTGAAGTCTCTCCAGTTTCAAAATGATGATTATGAACTAATTCGATTGAGATAAGTGCATCTACGGGCGCTGTTAATATATTAGGAGGGAAATTCAAAAACCATTCAGCGGAAGAATAAAAGCTAAACTCGTACATTACAATGAGAGATCAAAAAAAAAGGGAAGGAAAAGAATCACAAACCTACTGGTCGTACTTTCATGTGCACCAACAAAGACGCAAACCCTGAAGACTTGCATTCAAGACCTATCAATCTGAAAAATCAAATATTAACAACATAAGAAATCAACTACTGGAGTAAAAAAGAAAAAAGAAAAAAGAAAAGAAAATACATACATGTTCTTTGTATCTATGAAGTGCACAGGTTGCTTATTTTTAATTTGAACAAAGCCACAACCAGGGTCCTCCTCCTCCTCCTCGTAACCGGCCTTTTCCAAAACTGGAAGCCTCATAGCATTGCTATCACTAAATGCGGGCCTCCATAGATATTCTGGTGTTTCCATCTGTCTGGTAGAGAGAAGAAGAAAATTACAAAGCCATAATCAAATAAAATTTTCAAAAGAAACCATAACCCCGTAAAATAAAGTACATTATGTATTGAATACATCACGAACACATCCCAAAATCGGTGAAACAAATCAAAACCCTAATCCAAATCTTACAAACAATCATCCAAAACAGTCCTATAACAAACAACCTATGTCTGAACTTTGAACACTCGACAAAGTGCAGAAAGAAAACCCTAAATACGAATTTAAAACCTACTCTTCTACAAATTAACTCATACATGCATACCATCTTATACCACATCAAATTCACTTGGATATTAACGAACATAACCCTAATTACACTCTGAATCAGCATAACTAATGAAGAACAGAAGTAGAGAGATCGTACCTTAACTTCCAGTGAAGAAGAAGTGAAGAAGAATATAGTTTGGCGGTGGCGGAGACTGGAGGATGGTACTGGTCGAGACTCTCGAACGAAGAAGAGTAGAAAAAGGTTTTTGTAATTTTGACCGCACCTTCTCGTGGGAGATGCCTCCTATTTAAAGGCGTGAGAACCCGGAATCAAACTTGTCAACTATTTTAAGGCATGAGTACACGAAGTCAAACTTGTTAACCAAGTTTACGGTAAACCAAACCAAAAACGGATTCCTCTATAATATACAACCTTGGTACATGGGCGGCAAGGAATGGTAGAGGTGCGGCAAGGGTGATAGTAATGTCTTTTTAATTGGTTACGGGATGTCCTATGAGGGCTGTTAATTGACTAGATTACCCTTTTCACCTCAAAGGGACTAATTTACCCTTGCTTTTGTGGTTGAGAAGACTGAATTGTCCTTCCCCATTATTAACCCAATTCGAACTGAAAATCAAAACAGTTTTTTTTTTCAACTTTACTTCATCTTCTTCTCCTCTCCACCGCCATTAAAACTGATTTTTTTGTCGTTCTCTTCAATTAAACCCAGTTAGGAAGTCTATCGTGTTTGATTTAAGTTAGTTTTGTATGAAAAATTAGGGTTTTGAATCGAAATTGAAACTGGAAAATGAATTTTGCATGGGAGGTTCGGTTGCAAATAACCCACATACCAACCGTACCTGCAAATTTTGAAGAACATACGGTTGGTTTCAACCTAAATACGAACCGTACCTTGAAAAAATTGAGAATTAAGTTTAGGTACGGTTCGTATCGAAACGTTAGTTACCAACCGTACCTGGGTCCGGTTGGTAACTTAAAGCACATTACCAACCGTATATTGGGTTCGGTTGGTAACTTGATGCAGGTTACCAACCGTACATCATCCTGAATGTTAAGAACTTTTGAAACAGTGATGCACGGTTCGAAACTATAGTTGACTTACCAACCGTAGTTTAGTTACGGTTGGTCTCGATACCTTTTTTGTGAACCGTAATGAGTTACGGTTCGTATCGAAAATTTTCTAACAACAGTAACTGGTATTGCGATTGGGTTTTTTCCCAAATCGAACCAGTTACGGTTGGTAACTAGCTTATTTCCAACAGTATGTTCTTCGTCAAATTTTAAAAATTTGATTTTTTACGTACTTTAGATAATTTGATCAACAAAAAGCTAATGAGAACTAATTTTGATCACCCACCTCAAAGTTGCCACTGGAATCACTCATTTTGGTTGAGTGAATCAAAATCTAGGGTTTCACAAATATCACATAAGTTTTTTTTCCTCTCCTCTAAACTTTTTTTTTTAATTTTCATAACTCTAAAAATCTGATTTTAGATTTATTATAAGTGAAAATTAGTTATCACACTAATCTTGATTATCAAACACTAAACTTGATTACCAATCACTAATCTTGATTATTAACAATAAGGGTTAATTGGTCATTTCCAAATTTTATTTGATAAGGGGCATTTCAATTACCACCTAATGACCCTTTTTGTCTTATTATTCCTTGCCGCCCCTCTACCATTCCTTGTCGCCCCTATACCAAGCTTGATAATATACTACTGCTTTTTATAGGGACTAAAACGCAAAACTAGGACAGAAATATGCCATTAGGTAACTGAGAAATGCAGGACAAACGGTTATATACTTTTATAAGGACTTAAATGAAAAATTATATAATTAATTATTGACAAAAATGTCATTTTTGTTGTAGGAATATTATTGGTGGTGTGGTTGACCACCCCCATGTGTCAATATGTATGGGAATTTTTTCTCCATGCTAGGCACATGTAGGATTTCCTCTAACTCAATCAACACATGTAGAACTAGTCCTTTGTTACTAGACACATGTAGCTCTTTATCTTATCCTTGGTTACAAGTGTACTAACACAAGCTCTCCCCCTCTTATATTTAAATGGAACTAATGGAAATGAAAGATACATCTGATTTCCCTTATTCTCTTTTCATACTTTGTCTCCTTTATGTTTTTGTCTCTTGTTTTATCTCCCCTCTTAAACACGTTATCAGAACCTCCTCTAGCCAATTGAGTACTCATCCTTCACCAAAAAGGATTTTCCAAAAGAAGGTATATCTAGTCCCTTTACTTTTTGATTTATTTGTGTACTCTCTTTGAAAGTGACATATTACTATCTATATATTGTCTTTGAAATTTTATTATCACATGCTTATACTATTTATTTTGTTTACAACAAAAAGTTAAAAGAAAAAAAAATCTATGTGATTTCTACAAGCTCATTTTCTACTTGATAATGATAGTCATTTTGTCTCTTTATCACTTGAAAGTGACATTTTTATATCTAGTTTAATTAATTAAAATCATGTGATACATAAAAATATGATTTGTTTTACTTAAAAGGCCCATCTGATTTTGTTTCAAACTCCCCATGTGATGTTGTACTTTCTTTTTTTTTTGAAAAAATAAATAAATAAATACATGTACGAGTGTTACCTTTGAAGGATATCATATCATTATACCCATGATACATATGTATGTATGTTAATTACTTTTAAACCATGAATATTCTAGTATTTAATTTTTATCAAATATTCATCATATATGTATACATTCATGATGCTATCCCCACCATATGTTATAATTTACCATACATATTTTTTTTTAAGTATGTCATATTTTTAGACCTTCCTCAAAATTGTAAATTTTTTTTTGACATGTACTTTATGCATAATATTAGATCTTAGTTTGATATTTTTCATGCATGTCACAAATATTAACCAAAACTCAATCTTATCCTGCAAATGGTTTGCTACTAAATATGCAAACGAATTGCTACTCTAAATTTCAATAAATTTATATGCGTATATAAATGATAAATTGGTCTGTAGTTTATTTTTTTAAGCAGACATATTTTTAGTTGACTATTTTGTCAACCTTATTACCAAATTGTTTGCAATTTTTAAACCATAAAGAAATTTGGTACGCAAACAGAGTTCCCTTGTTAAAAATCATAAAGAAGCTTGGTTAATTAATTTTGTGGACTAGGTTATGATCATATATTGGACTATATGACATATTCGTATTACCCACAAAGCCATAAAGAAACTTGGTTTTGGTTTATTCATCTTGCCCATAAAGAAATTTGGTAATGAGAAATGGTATCGGAATTTATCATGTTTATGGACTCAGAAGGATTTGAGCACCATACTAATGTCATTTACTTTGCCTATGTAGATGGAGCCAATTCGAACATAATTCGAACTTTTGGACTCAGCTGGACTTGAGTACCACCGTCGGGTATCTGGTGTGGAAACCACCTTTGTGGCAAAGGACTACACCTCCACTATCAAGTCATCTGCCGACGCTGCTTCGGCAACTGAGAAAGACAAAGCTCATGCTCTTATGTTCCTCAAGAGGTATATCAATCCTAACCTACGCTGGAGTTATCATCACTTGCAGACACCAAAAGAGTAATGGGATTCTCTACATAGCCGTTTTGGGAACATTCATGATTCCTTAATACCACAATTGAACGTCATGTGGAACGAAATTCGCTTCCTCGATTATGTAAAAGTGAATGATTTCCAAAAAGACATGCTCCAAATTCAGGCACGTATGGACTTTTGTGGAAAGAAACTAACTGATGAGGAAATGATTCAGAAAACCTATCGACCTTTTCCACCTCTTCCATGATACTAGCGAACCAGTACCGGTTAGAGGTTGACAACAAGAGAATCACCACATTCAGTAGGTTGATAAACTTACTTCAAGTGGCCGAAAGGCACAATGAGATTCTTGTCAATAACAATGCCAGAGCTGTCGGGAAAGAGAAATTTCCCGAAGCTAACCTTGGCAAGGTTAATATAGGAAAGAACCCCAAAGAAAAGAGGGCTCGATATTCTGATCCACACCCCCATGATCCATACCCACATGGAGATAACACCTCTCGTAGAAGAGGACATAAGGGAAATAATCGAGGTCGATGACGTAAACTTCATTCTAATGTTTGGCACAGAGAAGGGACTTCTGGTCATAGTGGTAGTAATCCTAAGTTCGAGAAAACACCCAAAAATCCCACTAACAAAAGGGCCTCAGATGAAAGTGCGCCTTGTTTTAGGTGTGGATCTATCATACATTGGTATGTAACTGCGAGCTACAAAAAGTACCGGGAAACTCTAGAACAATAGGCTAACTATGTGGAAGAAAATGATGTAGCCCCTGACGTCAACCTCACAATCTCAGACTTCCTGGGCAATGAGGAATTTTCCCCAACAATGGATGTTCCTGATTTTGCTTGGGCCTAAGAATTTAGTTTCTTGTTTTATGTCTTGCTAGACTCTCTCTTTTTATGTTATCTTAGACTATCGTTTGTTTCATGATTTAAGTAGGTGTTGATGTTGCTAAACATGTTTTTACCATCTTTATGTTATGTGTATGGATTATCTATAAGTACTTATTTTCTATTATGTTCTATAGAATTTTACTTTATTTATGATAATCTATTGTTTAGCATGTCAATTAGAATGAAAATGACGTCATTCTAGTAGAACAAGATTCTTTAAAAAAAAGTGAGATAAATTGTTCGTATTTTTTTTTATGTTTGTAACATTCCTGCCTAATGTACTTATAGGAATGTCTCCAGGAGAAATTGAATGTTTAGTTGATAGTGCAACCACCCACACTATCCTAAGAAATAGACAATTATTTGTCAATTTTACTCCTTATAATACATGTGTGACTACGATGATTGGATCATCGCAAGTAATAATTGGGCGAGGTACTTCTCAATTATTATTGCCAAACGACACAATGATTAAAGTCACAAAATCTCTATATGCACCAAGAGCTTACCGCACTTTGTTAAGTTTCAAGGATATCCGTGTAAATGGTTATCACTTGGAAAATCACTGTGAAAATGGAATGAGTACATATATGTGACCTCTAGCGAATGCGGAAGGAAGCGCATCTTAGAGAAACTAATGAGTCACTCTAGTGGTATATCACCACTATTAGGATTATCGAATCCCATGTGGTTTCCAACGATGAACTATTGGCCAGTTACTTATATAAGATTTGGCACGATCGACTAGGGCACCCAGGTCGTGATATAATGATCCGCGTTTTGAAGAACTCACACGAACATCCTTTTTTTAGAATGAAAAAGAAAATGGGACAAAAAATTGGTACAATGCATAGTAACAATGTGCATTCTAAAGTAAATGATGCACATTTTATGCATTCTAAAGTAATTGAAGCGCACCCCCTGTCTCATTCTTCTTCGCTATCCTTATCGAAGGCACATCGCTAATTCTGCAAAGCTTGTTCTTTAGCAAAAACAGGAACGAGACCATCCTATGCTAAAGATACCAAACAAAATATTCCATTTTTGCAAAGAATACAAGGTGATATTTGTGGACCTATACATCAAGAATGTGGACCATTCAGGTATTTTATGGTTCTAGTTGATGCTTCGACCCGTTGGTCACACGTTGCATTGTTGTTCACAAGAAATGCTGCATTTGCAAAGCTCCTAGCACAAATTATACGACTAGGGGTTCACCACCCTGATCATCCAATCAAGTCTATCTGACTTGATAATGCTGGAGAATTTACATCTAAAGGATTTGATGATTTCTATATGTCTAGCGGAATTGACGTAGAGCATCATGTACCCCATGGACACACCCAAAATGGTCTCGCAGAAGCTACAATCAAAAGGTTACAGATGATAGCTATGGTATTGGTTATGCGTTCCAACCTGCCTATTGCTGCCTGGGGGTACGTGATGAGTGCTAAAAAGTGCATATTTCTATATATTTTTCTTGGCATTTAACTCATCTTTTGTGCATTAATTCTACATTTTATCCCATATTCTGTATTTTCTTTGTTTTCAAGAATAAATATTTTTATTAATTAATTTTGCATTTTTAGGTAATAAATAAAGTTTGGATGAATAGCGGAGCGGAAAAGAGCAGAAAAGCGGTGAAAAGCCGGGAGGAATTACACAAGGAAGCCGCGAAGAATGTTGTGCACAAGACCAAAAGGCTAGAAGTGGGCTTGAAGAGGAAGAATTGTTCTTAAAGAAGATATGGGCTTGGCATACCCAAGGCCCAAAACCCTCACCCAAATCCATTTCATATATCCATACCCGTTTCCCTTTCTAGCCGTCAGATTGGATCATCTCAGCATCTTACGGTCGCAGCATCGCCAGTCATCAAAGTTTGAAGCTCCTGTCTAACACTACAGCACCTAACTCCATCTTGAGCCGTCAGCTTCGTTGTACTTCAACATCCAACGGTCGCTCCTCGCTCCCTTCCGTCTCGCCGTTAGATCGATCTATCATTTCCGCATCACACGGCTCAGCTTCGCGAAACATCAAGATTTGATGAGCCCGCTCAACACCCAAACAACCAAATACCTATACCCGCAAAACAAACGCACCCTTCTTCCCAAAACCATCGACTCCATCTTCTCCATTCCTCTACAGCGACCATCACCACCACCATGTCCGCCACCAACTCCGCTCAACCACCTCCATCACTGTACCCCATCAATCAGCCACCCCCGCCATCACTAAAGGACACCACCATGATACCCTCTAGCTCCTTCTCTCTCAACCCTTTTATCTTTTCAAAAACAGTGAACCTAGAAACTAGGTTTGAGAGAAACAGAGTTAGTGAAATCAAACCACCAATTACGGAAGAGGAGAAGCAATAGAAGAATGGGTCGAGACCATTGATTGATTTCAGAGATTAGGTAAAGGTCAATTTTAGATTTTTTAGTAAACCCTAATTTTACTGTTTGGGGATTTTTTGGGGAAAAAGCTTGCATGTATAAATTGAAGACATGGGTGTTGATTTTGGGCATGCCCGGAGTAGCCGGTGCACCAAGTTGTAGTAGTTTATTTTCAGTATTGTGTTCATCATGTTATAATTTAATAACTAGGGTTTTGATGAAACCCATAATCATATGTTAAGATAATTCATGTTCATGTTGTTGTTCTTGTTGTGCTTCATTGCTTTAGGAATGATAGTTAGCTAATGGATCAAATTAGCCTGTGATCAATTATACTGTAAGAAGACAATTGATACTAGGGGTGAGTTAGTGAAGTTGGTTGATAAGTCATCCATTTGAGACCTCTCTGGAGGAAGAAATGTGCTTAATTGATAAAGGAATGACAGTTAGCTGATTGAACCAAATGAGCCTGTGATAGGTTGTGCTATAAGAAGACAGCTTATACTAGGGGTGAGTTAGGGAAACTAACTGAGAGATCATTCATTGTAGTTTTATCTGGAAAAGAACAAGAACATAATTTGAATAGGCATTGCCTTAGCTTAGGATTATTGGGTGGATTCAAATGCCCTAGTGCTTTTAGTCACTGTCACTAGAAAGATTTAGAAAACAACACCAGCTCCCTCCTTGTCCGTGTGGACTTCCCCTGCTTATTCATTATCTACTATATGACCCTGTATACTTGCAGGTGTAAATATAACCATAGTTTTAGGTTTAATTCCTTGAGCTACCAAGTTTTTGGCGCCGCTGCCGGGGACTCGGTAGCGGTGCCATTGTTGTTTTCATTACTTTTCTGATTTTTAGCTTAGTCTTGTGTATTTTCACTTGAATTTTGTTTACTGTTAGATTCTGTAGCTTGTTTACTGTTTAGAACTTGTGTTTTAGTTTAGAACTCTTAACTTGTTTACTATTCTGTAACTTAGTAGCATCTTAATTTTTTTTGGTTCCATCTTTGCATCCTTAGTACATCCTGTTGCATCTTCATTGCATTTACTGTTTCATTACAACTGCATTCTTGTATTCTTTCATTTACTGTCATCTAGCCTCACAGAATTCTTAACTTGCACCATCTAGCCTTTATGGATGCATCATTAGCTTTAGCTTGCATCTAGTTTTGTCCTGCATATTCAGTTATCAACTCATCTTGCAGCTCATTGATTCTGTCCTGTAACTTTCTTATTTGTCATCTGAAGCTTGTGCCATCTGCATTGCATCTTACATCATCTTGGCATACTTGTCATCTTATATTCTTGCATATCTTCTTGCACTGCATCCATTTGCATAAGCATCACTGTGTAACTGCATCTTAGTCTCACTTGCTTCTGTGCATTTAGTGTAATTATTTAGCTGGTCTTGCATACTTAGTTCTTGCATACTTAAGTTCTTGCATACTGTTTTGCATTACCAAGTCATCTTAGCTTGTTCATCTTCATTGCTTTTCTGAGCTAGTCCTTTGCTAGTTCCTACTGTTTTGCATATTGTTCTCACCAGCTGCTGCTGAGCGTTGTGTAGCCCTGCTGCTGCTTGTTGCTGTTGTACTGCTGCCTGCTAGGCTGCCCTGGTGCAGTTGGAGTGAACCTGGTGCAGCTAGCCATTCTTGCTGGTGCTGCCTTCTCCAAGCTGCCTGGTGCTGTTGGATTGACCCAACTGGGCTTCTGTTGTAAAGCCAAAGGAAAGCCAAAGCCCAACTGGGCCTCTCCAACAAAAGTTTAGGAAGATCCAAAGCCCAACTGGGCTTTGCAACAAAAAAAATAGGGACCAAAGCCTAACTGGGCTTCCCTCCAAAATGGTAAGCCTAAACCCAAACCCAAATTTTTTGGGCTTGTAATTTTTTGTGGGTTTGTATTGTTATTCTCTTTTGGGCTTGTAATTTTAATTATCTTTTTGGGCATGTAATAATTATTTTAATTTTAATTTTATTTCTTTCTTTATTTGGGATTGTAATAATTTTAGTTTTATTTTCTTTTTTTTTGTGGGTTTGTAATAATTAGTTTTATTTTTATTTCTTTCTTTATTTGGGCTTGTAATTTAGTTGTTTGTTAGGCTTGTAGTTTCTTAATAGTGGGTTTGCTTTAAACTTAACTTTTTGGATTTTGGGCTTGCCTCTTTTGTGAACCAAACTTAACTAAATTTTGGGCTAAAAAAAAAAAAATTTGCTCCTTATTTCAAAAACCAAAATTTTTCTCCCTCTTTAAAAACCAAAATTTTCTTTTCAAAACCCTTTCAAACCAAATTTTCAAAACCCATTAAAACCAATTTTTTTGAAAAAATGGGCGAGTGTGTGAATAAACTCCGTAGTCTCCATGAATACATGTACCCTAACATAATAAGTCAGTTATCATGTATCGTCTTACCCCAGACTGATGGCCCATTTGAACTAAACGCAAGCATGATACAAATACTTCCTATATTTCGAGGGTTCGATTCTGAGAATCCCTATAACCATGTAAGAGAGTTTGAACAAATTGTCCGGGCTTTACAACCTGACCATATATCCGAAGACTCTTTGAAATTGCGCTTGTTTACATTTTCTTTAAAGGAAAGGGCTAAAACATGGTTTTACAATCTGAGACCGCAGTCAATCACCACTTGGGACCAACTCACAAATCAATTTGTCGGAAAGTTCTTTCCACATCATAGGACCATCTCTATTCGTCGAAGTATTAATTGTTTTGTCCAGTTAGATGGAGAAACACTTTTTCATTATTTTGAACGATTTAATGATTTGTTGTTTGAGTGTCCTCATCATGGCCTCGAGAAGTGGAGACTGGTCGCCATTCTTTATGAGGGACTAGACTTTAAGTCTCGAGCCTTGGTTGAATCTATGTGTAATGGTGAATTCATTGATAAAACTGTGGATGATGCATGGTTATTTTTAGCTGAAGTTGCAGAGAAAACCCATCAGTGGGAAACCTATAGGGAAACTAGGACCATGCCACATGATATGGGTAATCACCATGAGTCAGATGTTGATTTTCCCAATGAGCTTAATTCTGGATATAGTGTTTCATACCCTATTGCTGAAAATGTCAATCCATATTCACCTATTTTAGAGGCAGATGTATGGACGAAAAACACTAATGGTTTTGACAAAGTAGGATTTTCATGTATTTGTGATGATGATGATTATGATGATGTTATATTAGAAGAACATGTCTATGCTGAAAATGTTATGGAACCTTTGGGTTCAAATACATTAGGCTTTTCTGCCCCGACCTTCATGAATGATGTTTCTTCTAATATTCCATATACATGTGATGAGGCTACTGATTTAGATATTGTGCAGTTATCCTGTGAAGAGCATGACTTAGGTAATGTTGAATCTTCTGTTGACACTAATGATCCTATGCATGAAAATATAGTTGATGTGTCTGATTCCATACCTAAGCCACAATATATTGCTTCTTTTGATGTTAATTTGGATATTTCGGATAACCATGATTCTGAATTTGGACTTGTGAAATTGTGTTGTGATGATGAGCATGCTACACAACTTGATTATGATTTAGAAAATGCTGATGTGACTGATAATATTGGTACTTTTGATCTCATGCATGTGAGAAACTCTGATGTCACCTTCTTGCCTAAGTCACAGATTGAGATTATTCCACCCAACCTAGATTTGGTTTGTAACAAAAATTTTAAACCAACTTTTCTGAAGATTCCCAACCTAGGATTGGAACTGTGTGCCTCTCAAGTCCTCTTGGACTATTTTGCATCTAAATACAATACTTTTAAGGAGCCACAGTTGGAATATGCATGTTTGTCCATCCCAAACAAAGTCCATTTTGAGTTAGACCTTGTGAATCCTGCACCCCTAAAATGGAAAGATTTTGTGCTTAAAAGTAAACCTGCTGAAAATTACATGTCTGGGGGTGATTCATCCGGTTTTTCACTCTCGCTCTCATTTCAGTCCAATTTTAGTGTTTTGAAACTGTCTATGTTTCAACACTTTGTCTTTAGGGTTGATCCTCAACTCTTTAGACTTTATGTATATAGTGAATTTTTTGTATATAATCTGGTAGGTAGTTTTTAGTGAAATTTTATGTTTTCTTTATATTTTGCTACTCCATGGTGATCGCGGCTGAAATATGTTGGATTCTAACCATGAACAATGGAGTTCGGTTCTTTCTTTCATCAAATCGGGTAATCTCTTTCCTTTCTCTCAAAACTCAACATGTTCTTCTGATTTGTCCAAGTTATGAATATGTTTATCATTAGAAACATTGAGGACAATGTTTAGTTTAGGTTTGGGGGTATAGAGTAGATACCACGATAACATGTTATAATTGAAAACAGAACTCCCTCTTTTTGAAAAAATTTAAAAAATTCCAAAAAAATGAAAAATCATAAAAATCAAGCTCATTTACCTTGAAATGTTGACTCTTGTGCAAATATGTATTTTTATTAGGATTCTTAGTCTAGATATTTAGGCACCCCTGATTCTAGCACAATTTACATGTGATAAGAAACTTGCACGCGCACGATCTACCAATACATGTATAGCCTCGATCTTCAAGGTGTTTGATAGGAAGTTAGATTGCCAATCACTTTAGAATACTGAATGAGACTTGACTAGCTTGTTCTTTGGTTGGCTGGGATAGAAGTTGGAGGATACGTTAAGAAAAGCAACCATAGAATTTGACCGGATGCATTCGATAAGGGCCACCTCTTGCTAAGAGTCATGTAATTATGTTTTTCTTTTTGTTCATGTATCAAAAGTGTCACTATGTTGTAAAGATCAAAGTTATTTCTTACAAAAAAAAAATCAAGTATTTATTCCATGTTTTGTCATGTTAAAGACAATAGTTCTCTCTTGTTCCAAAAATAAAAGAGAGTAATCAATGTAAATAAGAGTCATGTAAAGAGTCATCTTTTTGTTGTAAATAGTCTTGTAATAAGCAATGAGGGTGCAACCATCGATGTATAATGCGGGTAAACTGAAATATCACCAACTCATTGGGTGAACATTCACAATTCTCGTAAAGCCGGACAGCTAGCTTGGCTTAGAATTCGGTTCTTAGCCTAAAAACTATCTCTTGGTGATTAGTAGTCATAACTTCAGGTCATTCTAGAAACATGTGTAGATACACTTTACACTCTTATCACGTGTCTTTAGTTGTTATCAGTGCTAGGATTGTGCCTTTGATAGCTAGATTGACATCTCCATTTTGCTGTGAGCTTCTACTGTCTTGCACATGTCACATTTGATGGAATCTGAGCTTATATTTTGTCCTAGAACTTTGTAGGTACGTTTTAAGCAAACCTTCACGAGACTTCACTCGTCCACTAGGGACACTTAGTGGTTTAAAAGGCTTAGTGCATATGCTAAATGCATTCGACAGACCAGCGACAGTGGTATAGGTAGGATTTCCTTAGTTTTGTTTTACTTGAGGACAAGTAAAATTCAGGTTTGGGGGTTGATGAGTGCTAAAAAGTGCATATTTCTATATATTTTTCTTGGCATTTAACTCATCTTTTGTGCATTAATTCTACATTTTATCCCATATTCTGTATTTTCTTTGTTTTCAAGAATAAATATTTTATTAATTAATTTTGCATTTTTAGGTAATAAATAAAGTTTGGATGAATACCGGAGCGGAAAAGAGCAGAAAAGCGGTGAAAAGCCGGGAGGAATTACACAAGGAAGCCGCGAAGAATGTTGTGCACAAGACCAAAAGGCTAGAAGTGGGCTTGAAGAGGAAGAATTGTTCTTAAAGAAGATATGGGCTTGGCATACCCAAGGCCCAAAACCCTCACCCAAATCCATTTCATATATCCATACCCGTTTCCCTTTCTAGCCGTCAGATTGGATCATCTCAGCATCTTACGGTCGCAGCATCGCCAGTCATCAAAGTCTGAAGCTCCTGTCTAACACTACAGCACCTAACTCCATCTTGAGCCGTCAGCTTCGTTGTACTTCAACATCCAACGGTCGCTCCTCGCTCCCTTCCATCTCGCCGTTAGATCGATCTATCATTTTCGCATCACACGGCTCAGCTTCGCGAAACATCAAGATTTGATGAGCCCGCTCAACACCCAAACAACCAAATACCTATACCCGCAAAACAAACGCACCCTTCTTCCCAAAACCATCGACTCCATCTTCTCCATTCCTCTACAGCGACCATCACCACCACCATGTCCGCCACCAACTCCGCTCAACCACCTCCATCACTGTACCCCATCAATCAGCCACCCCCGCCATCACTAAAGGACACCACCATGATACCCTCTAGCTCCTTCTCTCTCAACCCTTTTATCTTTTCAAAAACAGTGAACCTAGAAACTAGGTTTGAGAGAAACAGAGTTAGTGAAATCAAACCACCAATTACGGAAGAGGAGAAGCAATAGAAGAATGGGTCGAGACCATTGATTGATTTCAGAGATTAGGTAAAGGTCAATTTTAGATTTTTTAGTAAACCCTAATTTTACTGTTTGGGGATTTTTTGGGGAAAAAGCTTGCATGTATAAATTGAAGACATGGGTGTTGATTTTGGGCATGCCCGGAGTAGCCGGTGCACCAAGTTGTAGTAGTTTATTTTCAGTATTGTGTTCATCATGTTATAATTTAATAAGTAGGGTTTTGATGAAACCCATAATCATATGTTAAGATAATTCATGTTCATGTTGTTGTTCTTGTTGTGCTTCATTGCTTTAGGAATGATAGTTAGCTAATGGATCAAATTAGCCTGTGATCAATTATACTGTAAGAAGACAGTTGATACTAGGGGTGAGTTAGTGAAGTTGGTTGATAAGTCATCCATTTGAGACCTCTATGGAGGAAGAAATGTGCTTAATTGATAAAGGAATGACAGTTAGCTAATTGAACCAAATGAGCCTGTGATAGGTTGTGCAGACAGCTTATACTAGGGGTGAGTTAGGGAAACTAACTGAGAGATCATTCATTGTAGTTTTATCTGGAAAAGAACAAGAACATAATTTGAATAGGCATTGCCTTAGCTTAGGATTATTGGGTGGATTCAAATGCCCTAGTGCTTTTAGTCACTGTCACTAGAAAGATTTAGAAAACAACACCAGCTCCCTCCTTGTCCCTGTGGACTTCCCCTGCTTATTCATTATCTACTATCTGACCCTGTATACTTGCAGGTGTAAATATAACCATAGTTTTAGGTTTAATTCCTTGAGCTACCAGTACGCCATATTGCATGCATCATTACTTATTCGTTTTAGACCCAAATCTAGCCAACCATTTTCTGCGTACCAGTTGGTAACTGGATATGAACCTGATATTTCACATTTACGCATATATGGTTGTGCCGTATATGTTCCTATTACGCCCCCACAACGTACTAAGATGGGTCCACAAAGATGAGTAAGTATTTATGTTGGATATGAATCCCCAACAATTATCCGCTACTTAGAACCTTTGACAGGCGATCTCTTTACTGCTAGATTTGCGGACTGTCACTTTAATGAGACAACCTTCCCGTCGTTTGGGGGAGTTATGGAAAAAGATTTCCTAAGGGAACGACATGAATTGTCGTGGTGTGTTCCCACATTGTCTCATCTTGATCCCGTACTCCACAATGTGAAAGTGAAGCGAAAAGAATCATTGATCTTCATAATGTGGAAGATTCAATGCCTGATGCATTTACTGATATCGCTAAAGTGACGAGATCACACATACCAACTGCAAACGTGCTTGCAAGGTTGGAAATTCCCGACAAGGGAAAAGGTACCGTGGATATAGGTACCAAGGCTATACTTGGTGGAAGTGTAGCTGAGGTCGTGGCCCCAAAAAGGAAGAGGGGGAGACCACTTGGTTCGATTGACACTCAGCCAAGGAAGAAAAGGGCGAGTAAGGCACAAACCGATCCATATATCATCAATACTGATAATCCATATCATGACATTATCTCTGATTACAGTTATGTCCATGAATCATTACTAGGGGACGCCCCGAAGTTTAAATTGATTCCAGCGAACCAAGAAATCTCTATGGATTATGAAAGTGCATACGTGTTGATGGAAAGATCCTCCACGCATATTGATGATATATTTGCATATACTGTTGCTCGAGAGATTATAGAGAACGATGATATCAAACCACGCTCTATTGCAGAATGCCAAAAAAGAGCAGATTGGCCTTAATGGAGAGATGCATTCCGTGATGAACTAGATTCACTGGCAAAAAGACAGGTATTTGGTGCGGTAGTGCTAACCCCACCAGGTGTAAAGCCTGTAGGACATAAATGGGTATTTGTCAGAAAGCGTAATGAGAAGAACGAAGTTTTGAGATATAAGGCCCACCTTGTAGTGCAAGGTTTCTCACAACGCCCTGGGATTGATTATGAAGAAACGTACCCTCATGTAATGGACGTCATAGCGTTCCGTTATTTAGTCAGTTTAGTAGTTTCAGAAGGACTTGAAATGCAACTTATGGATGTGGTTACCGCATATCTCTATGGGGATCTTGATACAGAGATATTCATGAAAGTTCCAGATGGACTTCCATTCCCAAATCAAGTAACTCTAAACCACGGAGTGCGTTTGCAATTCAGTTGAAACGCTCACTTTACGGATTAAAGCAATCCGGGCGGATGTGGTATACCTGTATAAGTGATTATTTGAGAGGAAAGGGATATACAAATAATGAATTTTTCCCCTGCGTTTTTATAAAGAAAACAAGTTCCGGAATTGCTATTATAACTGTCTATGTCGACGACATGAACATAGTAGGTACTCTTGATGAACTAAGAGAAACCACAAGCTATTTGAGATGAAAGATCTTCGGAAAACTCGAATGTGTCTAAGACTTGAACTAGAACATCGAGCTTGTGGAATATTAATCCACCAGTCTGCATATGTCCATAAGATACTCAGACAATTTAATATGGACAAAGTGCACCCTGCTAGCACTCCCATGGTTGGTCGAACTTTAGATGTACATAAAGATCCATTTATCCCAAAGGAAGATGGCGAAGATGTAGTGGGAGCTGAATATCCCTATCTAAGTGCAATAGGGGCATTATTATACTTAGGATAATATACTCGACCAGATATCACATTCTCGGTGAATTTGTTATCTAGATACAGTTCAGCGCCAACGCAGCGTCATTGGAATGGTATAAAGAGTATTTTTAGATACTTAAAGGGAACCATTGACTTGGGTTTGTTTTATCCCTACGAAGACGAAAGAAGAGATGCTAATGTAATTGCGACTCCTTGACTCCTTACACCGGAAACCCAAATAATGTTTTGGTTGGTTTTGCTGATGCTGGGTACCTCTCAGACCCACACAAAAGTCGATCACAAACTGGATACGTGTTCATTATCGTAAATACATCTATATCCTGGAGATCGACCAAGCAAACCCTTGTGAGTACCTCCACGAACCACTCTGAGATCATTGCCCTACATGAGGCGGTTCGTGAGGGTATATGGTTAAGGTCTATCATTACACATATTCGAGGGACATGTAGTTTGAGTTCTACCACCGAAGAGCCAACTTGCATTTATGAAAATAATGCAGCTTGCATCGAACAAATGAAACAATGGTAGGGTGATAATACGAAACATATATCACCAAAGTTGTTTTACAATCAGCAACAACAATGTATTCTAAACATTCAAGTCAGTAAAGTAAAATCTGATGAAAATGTGGCGGACTTATTTACTAAGTCATTACCTAAGTCCACATTTGAAAAACATGTGAGAAGTATAGTACTAAAGAGATTTTCCGAACTTCCATTACTCCATAGGACTAAAGGAATTATCCACTCCCATGACTGTATTAGACTAAAAAAATTGTTATGCATCAAGGGGGGCATCAAATGGTATGTTGAACTCTTTTCCTTCACCGAGGTTACTTTTTCCCACTGGGTTTTGTTACTCGAAATGGTTTTTAATGAGACAACAATAATACCATAAATGCAAATCATGGAGAGATGTCGATATCAGGGGGAGCATCTAGTGATGCACTGATGACATCAAAGTGTGTTGTACTCTCTTCCTTCACCAAGGTTACTTTTTCCCACAAGATTTTGTTACTCGGCAAGGTTTTTAATGAGACAAAAAAAAACACTAGAGATACAAATTCAGTTGAGGTTATTCTTCTCCTTACAAGTGTTCAGGTTTTTGTGCGAAGTACTTTCCCTGACACGGTTCTACAAAGGAGAAGAGTCCTGACAAGCGACGACATTTCAGAAGCTCAAGTGTCTTTCTCCTTTGACCAGTTTTTCATCAACAAATTTTTTCTGGAAAGGTTTTTACAAAGCAATTAGTTTACGATAGTGGTCATTCAAGGGGGAGTGTTGTAGGAATATTATTGGTGGTGTGGTTGACCACCCCCATGTGTCACTATGAATGGGAAATTTCTCTACATGCTAGACACATGTAGGATTTACTCTAAATCAATCAACACATGTAGAACTAGTCCTTTGTTACTAGACACATGTAGCTCTTTCTCTTATCCTTGGTTACAAGTGTACTAACACAAGCTCTACCCCTATTGTATTTAAATGGAACTAATGGAAATGAAAGATACATCTGATTTCCCTTTTTCTCTTTTCATACTTTGTCTTCTTTATGTTTTTGTCTCTTGGTTTGTCTCCCCTCTTAAACAATTTTTTATAAAAAATTAATCCAAGTGTTTAAAAATTTATATTTCAAACAGTACATTGGACTTTTGTGATATTTATATATGTTAAAATTTATTTGGATTATCATATTGGTGGAGCACTGCTCGGTCGAACTCGCAAGTGTTATTATCTCAAACATGTTTGTCAAGTTTATGTGATCAAAACTATAAGTCTTGATTTCTAGTTTATTTATATCTATGTCTCGGATTAGGATATAATGTATAGTTGAGCTTTATACTTCACGACGTTCATCGATTGAAGACGGAGATCTACTGAGGAGATCTTGAAGGAACTTCATCAACAAGAGATATGTGGAGACTAAAACTTATGTATCACTCAAAAGTCTATTCTATTTTATCTCCTATTGAGACTACGTCGTACAACTATATAGATTTTGACATTATACACATTTGATGTTTCGAGCTGAGTTTAACTCGCTTATATCTTTCTCGAAATATGTTGTATGGACCCTCAAGCTCGTCAACGTTGTTAGACCAATCAAGTGACGAATTAGCCGATAATAACTCGATTAGTTTAACACGAATGTTAATTAATAGAAATTAATCTAACAACGATCTAGATACAAAATTAGTATCGTTAGATAGATCTCGAAAATTTATGCGAAATGGTTTACTTGAACGTTTCATTTGGAAATAGTACGAAGAAGATATCATCAAATTTGTATGAAGGGTAAAATGATCTTTTTGCAGAAAAACTGACCTGGATGCCCATATCCTTTATCGTGGGTGCCTTAGTATTTTTCCTTGGTCTTATCTCCAGAAACCGATCTAGAGGAGAATCATTTTACTCTATCCGTTTCAAAAAGACAGTCCGCTTTGACTTTGTTAAAATATTAAGGAGACGATAGTATTTTACATGACTAACCTTAGTTACTTACCAATTTTATTTTGATAAAAATGTTAGCAATAAAAACTGCTTAAAATTGTTAGGAGGATTATAAATACGAAATATAAAAAAAAAATTAAAGATGTTAAATTTATGGAGTATAAACTTTATATGGAATTTAATTGTTGGAGACAAATATATATTCTATTAAAAGGAATTAAGGATATATATTTGTTTCTTTAATTATATAGATTTCTTTAATATCTTATATCCGTTCCTGTCAAAAATAAATTTATGATATAAAAAATTTAAGGGTATATTAGAGAGTTCTTTGGTATTAAACCACTATAAACAGAAGTTGGACTCAATTTTGAAACATACGAAAATGGAATATAGCACAGTCTTTTTGAAACGGAGGGAGTATTTATTTTCTTAATCTTCTTCTTATTTCTTCTTCTCTATTCTTCCTCTCCTTTCCTTTGTCGATCTCTTTTTCAATGGATTGAGCTTAAATCTCTTGAGAATAGTTCATATAAAGCTTATAGTCGTTGAATAGAAGAAGTAGGTGTCGGTGTTATGGTTGTTTGAGCACGGGAAGAAGAAGTTTGAGTTGCTTCTGTAAATCGAGAATTAGGTTTTGTTTTGGAGATGAGAAAATCAAGAGAAGATGAGGAATCGGTTGAGAACCCTGGTGATTGATGGTGGTGTTGTTAAATCAAGTTTTGACTCAGATCCGGCAAGATGAAGAAAAGGTAATTAGGGTTCTTTTGAGTTGAAGATTAAATTGTTTGAATTTGATTGAATAGTTGAGTAATTCAAGATGGGTTTTGATTAGGTATGAAGCAGAATTGTTTGTTTGGTTTCAATTTCGATTTCAGAGAAGATTAGGGTTTTATGTTCTTCTCAAATTAGAAATTAGGGTTCGTGGATTTGATAAAAATGTTTGTTGAATCGTGTTAGAGAAAATGAATTTCAAATTTTAATAAGGATGTTATAAGGTTTGTGTATATTGGGTTTTCTAGAATTGGAGCCACATATGATGAACATGAAGGAGTGGATGATGTTGTTGAGCTTATGAGTTTGTTAATTAATCTAAGACTTGAGATAGATGTATGTGTATGGAACTGGAGGAAGAATTATTATAGTGAACTGATGATGGAGGCAGTGAAGAGCCGGATATGGTGGATATGGTATTGAGTTACAGTTGTAGCTTGTTGAACTGGTGGTGCTAAAATGGTTAAGATGAGACCTGGAATGATGGTGATGATTGTGTTGGTTCTGAAATATGGATTGCAGGTGGTTGCAGTTGATGATGGGTATTGGTTGTGAGTATGTATTTCAATGGAGGAAGAAGTAGGTTGTTTTAGTATTAAATTAAGTTGATTTGGTGGTGATGATGGAATTTCAGTTCATGGAATTGGGTTATCTGAAATGGATATGATGTTTAGCTAAAACGGCAACAGAATGGAATTGAATTTTGTGTATGAACCTATGGGTACATATTGCAGGGAATGGGTAAATCAAATTACAGTTGGTGGTGATGTAGTTATGGTGAAGTTATAGTGGTGGTTGAGTTGAGTTTAGCTGTGGTGATGTTGTAATATGCAGGGAAGAGCCAGATTGTGATGAAATTGTGGAAATGGTGAAATGAGAACTAATTGAGAATGAGATTTTATGTGACTGAGTTATAGGAATAGAGGTTAGGTGTTAATGTTGAGTTAAACCTCTTTAGTGGAAGCCTGCAACTACTATTGCAAGTAATCAAAGTTGTTGTTTGTAAATGAAACTCATTATTTTTTTTGTATTTGAATAGAAGTTACTTTGTTAATCAAGAAGTTGAGAATATAAGAAATAGAGTTGAAGTTTGTCTACAATAGAAGTATACCTGTTAGTCATCCCAGTCAGATGTATGACTAAATTATTTATCCGACTCGGTTAGTCTGACTAAGTTGAATCGTTGTGACTCACATGATTCCCTGTTTGACCTGAGTAGACTCAGTTGACCGAGTTAGAAACTCGACCTGACCTGGCCTTGTCTTGGACTTTGACTTGTTGACTATTAGTTGACCTTTGACCGTTTGAGACTGTTAGTTGACTCAGATGGACTTGACCTTAGAGTAATGTGTCGGATTAGTGGACTTCGAACTTGGACTAGTTTCCTATTTTATTGTTTTGGACCTTTATGGTCCGAATTAGCCTTTGGTTCCTTCTACAAAGTTGTAGATATTAGTTAGAATTATTAAATGGACTATCAAACCAATCCTATGGAATCAGTAAATGTTAACTATGCTAAAGATAGAGAATGAAAATGTATAGAACCATAAATGGGCTTAGAATCATTGGGTAGAAATGTATGATTCTTGTGTGAGCCATTTTGGCTAGATTCTTAGAGTTCTTGTGTGATTAACAATTAGTTATTAACAACGATCGATTCAAATGATGAACCAGTGGATCGCGGATCTTGAGGTAGGTGTGGCTTGTCATCAAAATAGGTGGGAATTTACATTTAACTCTTTTGTGAGTATTATTTTTTTCTGTTACAAAAGTTTATGTTTAACAAATTCATGCATTATCTGATTGTGTATTCCATGCATTGTTTTTTTTTTTTAATTCCAAAAATATTGTTGATTCTTTTAATCTTTCCATTGCTTGGAAAGTAATTGTAATGTTTTGTTTATCTTTATGAATTGTTTGGGAAACAAGAATTTCCATCTGAATGTCTGGAAAATGAGAATTTCCATTTGTGGTATATAGGATACGCTCCTTCATTTATATCTACTTACTTTCAAGATTTTATATCTACTTGTAAGGAATTGGTAGACACTAATATATGCTAACAGATGTATGAGGAATTGGTCGACACCAATATGTACATTGTTTGAAGAAGGAGTTAGTTTCATATACATGATTGTTTACCTTTGTGAGTTGGTTATATGTTAGTGTTTTAGGAAAACATGAATTGTTTTCCAAATCATGCCAGTGGTTACTTGAAAGTTAAATTTTATTTCTAATGGGCACCGCTTTAGAGATGATGCGCTCACTGATGAGTGCTAAAAAGTGCATATTTATATATATTTTTCTTGGCATTTAACTCATCTTTTGTGCTCTAATTCTCCATTTTAACCCATATTTTGTATTTTCATTGTTTTCAAGAATAAATCTTTTTATTAATTAATTTTGCATTTTTAGGTACCAAATAAAGTTTGGATGAATAGCGGAGCGAAAAGAGCAAAGATACGGGAAAAAGCCGGAGGAAACTCTAGCGGAAAAGAAGTGCAGAACGCGGTATGGAAGACTTAAGGATGAAAATGGGCTTAAAAAGGAAGAAATTGTTCTTAAAGAAGAAGTGGGCTCAAGATTACCTAATCCCAAATCCAATTCCTAAACCCAAACCCATATCCTAAACCCAAAATTCAATACCCAAACCCGTTTTCCTTCTTAACCGTAAGATTGGATCCATTCCATCATCCAACGGTCGCTGCGTCATCGTGCATCAGATTTCGATGCATCTGACCAACACTACAACACCTAACTCCATCTGGATCCGTCAGCTTCGTTGTATCACTTAATCCAACGGTCGCTCAGAGCTTGTTTACATCGTGCCGTTCGATTCAATTAGTAAGTGATTATCCAACGGATCACCTCGCTGCGCATCAACTTCAGATGATTCCGCTCAACACCCTAGCCATCGAACCCTTATACCCCAAAACAAACAGCCCCTAACCCATTTTTCTCTCGAGCTCTTCTTCCCCTTCTTCCCAAAATTTGCAGAGCCTGCAAATCCCTTTCCCCGACCATGGCAGAGCTGCTCTCTTCCTCCACCTCGAGCTTCACCACTTCCACCTTCACCCGACACCCCAGAAACCAAAACCCATCACTCTAAACTCTATCTCTCTCACCTCTATCTCATTCACCCTATGAGATAATCTAAGAGAGCTAGGGTTTGAGTATCAGTCGACAGGAGCATCAGAGAGTATGGGAAAAGAAGGAGAGGACGAAAAGGAAGCATGTGTCGAGCACAGGGAGACAAATTCAGAGGGTATGGTGAGTTTTTCCCAAATTCCTATAAACCCTAATTTTGTTAAATTTGGGGGTTTGGTGTAAAAACCCTAATTGGGTGTTCTGATTATAAATAGAAAGTGAGGGTGTAATGTTTTGGATATGCTGGGTTAGCCAGCTTCACTCTTGTAGAGAACTGGACTAGCCAGTTTCTCATATGTTTCATGTTTACCCTGTTGTGTTTTAATTTCAATTGCATATGTTGTTTTAGTTCAATTCTAGTTTCATGATGTTCTAAATTCAGTTGCTAAGGCTCTGATGAAGCCTAGTGCACTGTTAGATGATGCATTGTTAGGATAGTTTTCTTGATGCCTGTTTTGCTTGAGCAATGGGAAGTAATCAGTGCTCTGGTATGCCTGTGATTGATTGTGCTGTCAAAAGACAGTCAATGCTAGGGGCATATCAGTGAGCAAGCTGATTTTCCTCCCATTCTAACATATGCTCAAGATCTTCAACTCAACCTAGATTGCATTGCTTGATTAGGGCACAAGGTGGATTCAATTGCCTTAGTAACTTCACACAGTTCTGCATCTTTTTCCTTTTCTGTCACTGTTGCTCAATGCCTTTGCCTTAGGCTGCTGCCTTTGTTTCACTACCACTGTTACCTCATTGCTATTCACTGCCTTTGTGCCACAATGCTCACTGTCACCTAGTTACTCTTTGTTTCTTTGCCACTGTTTTACTGTCACTTCTTAGCTTAGGAAACTTCAACTACACACACAAGTCTCTGTGGATCGACCCGTACTTGCACATTTGCCACTTTCGACACCGTGCACTTGCGGTTATCATTTGTAGGTCTTTTTAGAAGCCTACCAAGTTTTTGGCGCCGCTGCAGTAAAGCGTATAAAATTGAAGCGAAATGAAACGGGCCTACAGTAATACCGCAAGTGCACGGTCGTCAGTTGTAGATCGTGCAAGTACGGGTCGATCCACAGAGATTGGGAGTGTTTGGAGTTTCTAGCTATTTGGGCTCTAAATTGCTATTGGGCTTTGATTAAGCAGTTTGGGTCTTTGATGGACTGAACTGGGCTTGGTAACAGTGAACTGGGCCTTAGCTTTTCACCTGGGCTTTGAACCTGGGCTTTTAGATTAACCCAAGACTGAACTGGGCAATTGGGCCTCAGTAGTCTTTTGATGTGAACTGAACTGAGTTGGGCCTTAGGTTTCTAAACAGATACAGTGGGCTTTTGTAATGACTGAACTTGTAGCCCAGAATTGAACTGGACCTGAAGCAGCAGCAGGAGAAGCAGCTCAGCAGCAACAGCAGCACCACAAGTTCAGCAGCACCACAAGCAGTAGCTGAACAGGGGCAATGTTGCAGGCTTGGCAGCAGCAGCTCTATTTGGGCTTCACAGCAGCACAACAGCACCAGAGGTTTGTTCTCAGCCTCACAGCAAGGTCACAGTACCTGGCACTCAACAAAAATGTCAAGGACAGCAAAGAAAGGCAGTGAACAAGAACTGTAATGCAAGATTGACTGCAAGAATGTAAAGATGACTAATATGCAAATATGATATGCAATCAGGACAGCAAGATGCAATGAGTATGCAATGCAAAGATGAATATGCAGTAATGAATGCAAGTTATGATGAGATAAATGCTTACACTAAATGCTTATACTAAATGCAAGATATGCAAGTGAATAGTAGCAAAAGAAAGCAAGGAAAAACAGCAACCACACAATGCCAAGTCCCCGGCAGCGGCGCCAAAAACTTGGTAGGCTTCTAAAAAGACCTACAAATGATAACCGCAAGTGCACTCACCCATTCCCACTTTCAGTTTCAGAGACAGATCAGAGTTGCGCAACTGAAGTTTCGAGGAGTTGAGTTTGTTAGTTGGTTAACTTCCGCTATGTTTATTATGTTGTATATTCCATTAGTAAACCATATGAAAAAGTGGGGGTATAACAACCTCACTCAGTATTTCTCTTAACAATCTGTATGGACTAACTCCAATATACTTTTAAGAGAATCAACTAGACAGTCAGACTCAATCTTAATAAAAAGTATATCAAAGAGTTATATCTCAATTTATCGATTCAATACTTACTCAAGCAAATAGAAATCTGCGAGTATAATTGAACACAAGACAAATTAACTTGAACGGTACCAAAGACCAATGTTCAAGGATCAGTCGATTTCAATCAACAACCAAAGGTTGGATTTACCAATTGATCGATTCAACGCACAACCTGTGATATTTTAATTATATAACAAAATACAATGCGGAAAAGAAATAACACAGACACCAAAAATTTTGTTAACGAGGAAACCACAAATGCAGAAAAGCCCCGGGACCTAGTCCAGATTGAACACATATTGTATTAACCCGCTACATACACTTGCCTACTACAAACTAACTTTGGTCTGGACTGTAGTTGAATCCAAATCAATATCACACTGATCCAAGGTACAGTTGCGCTTCTTACGTCTCTGATCCCAGCAGGATACTACACACTTGATTCTCTTAGATGATCTCGTCCACAACTAAGAGTTTCTACGACCTAAAGTCGAAGACTTGATAAACAAATCTGTCTCACACAGAAAAGTCTATAGGATTGAATAAATCTGTCTCCCACAGAAATACCCAAGAGTTTTTGTTCCTTTGATAAATCAAGGTGAACAAGAACCAATTGATAAAGCGAACTTATATTCCCAAAGAACAACCTAGTATTATCAATCACCTCACAATAATCTTAATTGACTAGTGAAACAAAATATTGTGGAATCAAACGATGAGACGAAGAAGTTTGTGATTACTTTATCTTGGCTATCGGAGAAATTAATCTCGAGTCAATTATTTCAATTATACTTAATACGAAAAAAACAGCAAGATCAGATCACGCAACTACAAAAAGAATAGTTGGGTTTGGCTTCACAATCCCAATGAAGTCTTCAAGTCGTTAACCTACAGGGTCTCAGTAGAAACATAAGGTTAAAGGAGAATCGACTCTAGCTTATACAACTAGTATCACAAAATAGGTGTGGGGATTAAATTTCCCAGCTGCTAGAGTTATCCTTTATTTAGTCTCCATATCAGGGTTTGCAATCCTAGTTATCTTGATAACAAACCATTCAATATTCACCGTTAGATGAAAACCTGATTAGATTCAAGCTAATATATTTAAACAGTTAGATTGAACTTAGCTTGTTATACACAAATCAAATGCACGACCATTTAGGTTTGTGTAACCGTACATAAACATGTACACCTAGTTGGTTCAACAATAGTTAACCAAATGGTTAGCAATATGAGCACTTTCATGTCAACCTTATTCTTCTTCACCATACTAGTTCGAATGACTCAAAAGAACTAGGTAGGGAGTTGTTCAATTGCTTAGATCTCATATAAGTATATAAACACAATCTACACAAAAACGATTTTGATTCACTCGAATCAATTCATGAACTTTATAGCCACGGTTTGCAAATATGCATTCCTTAGTTTATATAAGTTTAAGTCCATGAATAAACCCTTTTTAGAAATAACCCACTCAAGTAGACATATCGGTACACATACGTAAGTACCCGGTTTAAGTTTGTTTTCAGTTCACAAACTCCAGTAGAAATTCACGGGACGTGAAATTCCAGCAGTATGTGTACATGTGTTGGTGGTGGATTTTCAACAAGGGATAAAATAGTAAAATCATGATACTACATGTTTCTGACCCGGCTTCAGGAACGCATACGACGATTCGTGTTTTACGATACGTGAACCATTTCACGATCTCTGACCGAGTGAGCATTCCTCTCAGAGCCATGATGAATATGTTTCTCGAAAGGCGTCCCACTAGATGAGCGTTCGATGCTACGCATTTCATCGTGCCCTCTATGAATAAAAAAATTGTGGGGGTCCTCTATATATAATTGTTTGTTAGAGGCATTAACCCCTTCAGGACGTCGGTGATACTCGTTGTTACATGACTACATAGAGAGACCACCCTTCACATAGAAGAACGATTAGGCGGTTATCTGGACATATTTGTATTTCGGAGGGCTTAATGCCTTCAGGACGTCGGCGATACTCGGTGTTCCCTGACTATGTAGAGAGACCGTGTATATATTCAGGCGGCTTTCTGGACATAATTGTTTGCTGGAGGGCTAAACGCCTTCAAGTCACCGACAGTGCACGTTGTTTCCTGACTATGCACTCTTCATAACAAGTATGATGCTTCAACTATCTCATATCTCGATTCTACAATAGATTAATTCTACCGTGACATTTACGGACTGAATTCCTAAAAAATATCTATTTTATCTCATTACTCTGTTCCATGGCTATCCCCGACTGGATTAGTAATAGATAACCATTTTATCTATTTAATTTGTTCCCTTATTTCCCTGGCTGGATTCATGGATTAGTAATAAATACTTAATTCATTGTTATTACTCCGTTTCGTGAACCATTCTCCGCTGAATTCCATGAATTAGTAAAAATTACTAAACAATCGGGCATCTGGACTATCATCGAGTAAGCCCCAATAAAATGGTGCAAGTATACTCAATAATGATGCACGAACGAGCACCCAAATGCACAAACAAGCATTTCAAAGTATGGATAAACGAGGAATCCTACACAAAATAGGAGAGATAAAATAATAATGAAAAATGTGAAAGAGGCGTCTGCTCCCACTGGCCGGCCGGTCACGCCGTCGTGGCCGGTACCCCGCGCCTCTTCCTTTATTTTTTATTATTTTGTTATCTTCATGAACTCATGAAGACTCCTTCATTCGAGCAACTTTCCTTGTTTGAGCAAAACTCACGGTTTCTCTATATTTTCACGGTTTCATGAAAAATAATAAAATAGGGAAGGTGTCATGGGACCAGGCTACCCGGAAGGACGGCCATGCCCTAACCTTGGCCGGTCCCACACCTTGCACTCCATGTTTTCATGATTATTATTTCCCTCATCGCATGAAACTCCTCCGTTTGAGCAAAAATCATGGTTTCTTCATATTTTCTCAAATATTGCTCAAACCATGATAAAGTCAAAAATTAAAACGATCACATGACCGACTAGGCTACTCACATCAAATATTAAAATATTATTATTTTAGTATTCTCAAAATTTTGATCAAACGAGCGAAGTTATACTTGATCATTCGAGCACAATCAAGAATTTCAGTCAAAGATCAAACTCTTATAAAAACCCAAGAAATTGCTCAAACGCACACCCGAAAATACCGAAACTCTCAGGACTAAGACATGGACATTATTATTACAAGGGAATGCTTCCTTGACCGACCAAGGTCGTCCCTAAGGCTTGCAAGGATCCGGTTTGACCTAATTTTATCAATTGCTCATATTGGGTCCAAACTCTTTTCAACCAACTTGGAATTTGCTCAATTGAACATCATCTGGTTTCACACCACCAAGGGCTGGTTCTATGCTCCCTTGGACGGTCCCTCACTTATCCATAATTAGGTTTTATCACCTAATGCTCATACGAGCACTATTCTAATAAATGATTAACACTATCATTTGATCATTCTTTCACCAACCGGTCAACTAAGGACCCTGATGCACGCTCACTCGAGTACTTGGGCACCACATGGTCATCCATCATCCCATGTTGTCGGTCCCTCCCTCACTCATGACCTATTCATCAATTGACGAACAATTAATCAAAAATTAGGGTTTCGAATAAACGCTCCACAAATCATAATTTTGAGCAAGTTCAAATACTAATAATTTTATGTTGATCTAGTAATCAACATCCAGATTAACTATATAATATTTGGTAAACTACCAATATTTTAATTAATATTTTATTGGGTCACCTTACCAATAATTCATCGAATTGAGCAATACTTGCTCAATTGCTCGAATATTGATCCAACTATCAATATTCAGTAATTTGTCGAATTGAGAAATACTTGCTCAGTTGCTCGAATATTGATCCAACTATCCATATTCAGTAATTTATCGAATTGAGCAGTACTTGGTCAGTTGCTTGATTATTGATCCAACTATCAATATTCAATAATTCATCGAATTGAGAAATACTTTCTCATTTGCTCGAATATTCATTCAATTATCAATATTCAGTAATTTACCTAATTTACCTAATTTATAATATTTGCTCAGACGACCATTCATTCAAGAACTATACGTCTAACATGTTCAATCCATGAATCACTGAGCATTCATCAATCATGCTCAAATTAACAAAACTTAGACTCACTTTCTAATCAAGTCAACAACAAACTAATCAAATACACGTCTGCTTTGCAGACTCCACGTTCGTGAGACATCAATCACGTCACATGGATGATATCAATTAGGGTTTTGGTCTGGCGGCGCACAACACGTGTGTTCATCCACGATGAGAAATGTGAGTAAGTAGTGCAAGCGGTTGAGGAAGTTAGCAAAGTAGTAGATGGACGATCAACCAAGTCTCCGTACGATATGGAACTAATTTTACCACGATCTCCCACTTTCCCACTCTTTCACTCAAGAAATTGTCACACTTACTGGGATCAAGGTGTTCACTATTCTGACAATATAAATAAGTATAAAATCGATGACTGAAAAATAACATTTTTTTACACACAATTATCTCGATCAAAAATTATCTACACAGTTCACATACATGCAAAAACCTTCAACACATCCACAATCCTTGATCATCATTGATCCCATAATTCACAGCTTCCCTCCTACAGATCAACACATCTTCCTCTTTGTGACTGAATTGACTCTGGAACGACCATTAACTTGGTTTAGGACGGAGTAATACAGATTGATCTCTCGATTTCAAAGCACTCCCTTGCAGTGCATCTGTGTGAGGTTAAGCAGTTTTCTCGGTTGAGGAGTCTCGTCTGAACCATTGTCTCTTCACTTTCCTAAAAAACCAGCCAATCGGTTTTCCCCATCTACAGATTGGTGACCACAGTGGGAAGTTAATCTCTCGGTTGACATCTCACATTTTCACAAAATGGTTGATCTTAGGTTAGGTTCAGTTACAAATCCTAACACAAACAACGTTAACACTAGAAACAATGGTGGTACTACAGAACCTACTCCTGCTTCCAACATCGGTATTGGTGATACCACTCCTTCTCAAATCAATATTGGAGACCATTCCATGTCGCCCGCTCTACCAAATAAATCATAGAAGATCCACCTACCATAACTGATCTCATGAAGGTGTAAGAGACTCTCGCCAAAAACGAGATTGACATGGATGCAACACAAAAAGAGTTGTGCAATTTTATCAAAACTTTCACTGAAAAGATGTCAAAGAAAACTCATGAGAAAGGAAAAACCAAAGAACCATCTTCAGCTGTTGATCTTGAAGTCACTCAAATTCTTGTAGTAGACGATGATGAAGTCCACAAGGCTGCAGATAACCCACCAACAAAGGAACCTGCAGGCTTCATCACTCGTGAGGACCTGTAACGCTTCATGGAGGATCGAGGAAAAGACAAAACACCATCTGTTCACCGCCATCAACCTCCGTATCCCGCTGATACGCAAATATTTCCTCTCCTGAAGGGCTACACCTATCCAATGTTCACACTGTACAACAGAACGGGGAATGATCGAGATCATGTTTCTCGATTCTTATAAGCACTAGAAGAACATGAACACAATCATGTCGTCCATTTAAAGGAATTCTCAAAGTCTCTGACAGTCCGAGCATATACTTGGTACAACAACATTGCACCAGGGAGCATCACTAGCTGGGGAAAAATGGTTAATGCCTTCTATCGGAAATACTTCTTCGTCTCAGAGCAGATCACTCTCTCTGATTCAGGAAAAATGTCTCATAAGAACAATGAACATCCGAACGATTATGTGAAGAGGTTCAGAGTCCAAGCTTTGGATTGTAATGACCCGAATGCCACTGAACAATAACTGGTGGACTTGTACATCAACGGAATGATCCCGGCATACAAAGCCTTGCTGGAAAATTTTCGATTCCATAATTTATCAGAGCTTCCCGAAGCATCCAAACGATCAGCGACTACTGCATCTGCTTTACTGGAAAGAGCAAAGTCTACAAGGTCGAGAAACCTCGAAGCAGCCGACGCCTAGTAAACAATCAGTAAAATCTCTAGTGTTCAACAAATGCTGTTGCTGAAAGGAATGAAAAAAAATACGAGATACAATATCAGAGCGCTTCTCCAACATCTCAGGATCCTTTGAAGGCGCAAAGAAAAGATAACCAATCCTGAAATGCACAAACCTCGACCCGACATCAACGAACGGGGAAACAATCAGACAGACTCAAACTTCTCTCTTATCATGAAGGAGTGATCGAGTTACTGGAAGTCTGGGTTCAAGATGGTGCAATCAAATTGTCTTTCATCAAGAGAGAGCCGACTGAAGAAGAAATGGAAAATCCCAGGTACTGTCGCCTTCATAGGTTCATCGATCATCTAACAAGTAACTGCAATATTTTGAAAACATCTTCAAAGAGAAGGTTGATCTATAATATATTCAACATGGGACTGAAGGAGTACACAAGAAACCTCTCACAGTCAGAACCTTTACACTCTGAACAACCAGTCAAAGAAGAAGTTCAATCGTTGATCGAGCATAACTGTGAAATTGCTTTATCTGTCTAAGGCACAAAGGAAAGACATGTTCACAACATCGAATTACATTGTGTCAGACGTCTGTCCATCCCAGAAATAATCCTTGAACCTTCATACATATACAAGTAGATGCACGATTCGGGACTACTTACCTCGGTCCATCTCAGAGAAAATGAATCCGGAAGAATGTTGATCGATATTGGCACCACTATCAACAGTATTCCATGAAAAACCTCAGAGCCGCAGGCATCACTCGACAAGAAGCTATTCGTGATCCCATTTTAATCAGAGACCTTTAAGGAACGCTGGGAAATACTTATGGCTGCATCACCCTCAAAGTGAACATAAGTTCAACCTGTAAGGAAACCAAGTTTCACATAATCAGGGAAGATCCCGTATACGACATGATACTCGGACGGAAATGGATTCATGACGAGAAGATGACTACTGACAAAGTATCTTATCTCTCCAACGAAGAAAGTTATGATCCAGAAGATTTGGCGGACGTTCCATCATTATAGCACTTGGAGGAATTTCGAACTTTGACGAGGTTGAAACAAGAACCTGCAAAAGATGCATAGACATTCATCAAAAGGTCCTGCACTCAGGAGAGTCTCATTCCTCCCATGTCTATGTCATTTATTTCCTCATAGCCTTGCAGGAGTATCCATGTGTACCACAAAATCATAAATATCTGATGTATGCACAAGTATTGAATCCCACTACGCAGCGAAAGGAATCCTGAATCAGTAGAAGATACTCGGGGCCGAGATGATCAAGCCTAAGACATTCGAAGCTTGAAAGATATGACGGTTCAACGCTCAAGAATCTAAGAAGTCTTCAAATGGTACTCTCAATCAAAGATTATACCTTCGATAATGACGCCTCTGGATTCAACATAAATATCTCGACGATGGCACACTGATTCACCACCGACATGATCAAAGTGTAAGTGAAATACAATCGATAATTTTTCACTATCCCATGATAAGACTTCTGAAGCAGATGCAACATCATTCATCGATGGCATAAATTCCTTTAAACACACTAGGGACTTGATCTTATTGGAAAGATTGATTCATAATAAGTCATTGCAACATGATGTGATTCCATGAAACGTCATCAACCGAACCTCTCTACATCAGAAGCCCCTGCACGGATGAGTAACTTCTTTTCTTCACCAATCACATCCAGAATGAAGGTCGTTGCTGCTATTTTCTGCAACAACGTCGACTCACTGACGAAGCCAGTTCACAGTAAAGTCATACTGATCAGGAGAATTCGGGTTGTACTCCCAGTACACCTTCATCTTAGGGATTCTCAAACCACCAACTAGTTAGTTAATGTAAAGGCTCATTGGATGGAGGAGCAAAGGCTATGTTGATAAATCATGGTTCTAACCTTTTTAGTCTCTGAAGAAACTCCGACCATAGTATCGGCATCAACAATGATATCTATAGGAACTCCGACCATGCTCTTAACATCAACAAGAATGGATGGATAAAATTCAATCGTGATCTCAACATCAACAACGGTCTCAGGAGCAACATCCTCATGATAGGGCTTTATCAACTAACCATTCTCTAAAGTATTTCTCGATGAAGCGGACTTTTTCAATCACTAATGATTTATATCAAGATGTGTAGACGTGAAAACATGTTACATGAGCGTCTTCCAAAAAATTGCATGATGGACGGACACAAGCCAAATTATTCTACAAGATGTTCTCATCGCCTCTACAAATCAAGCACAACATACTTCAGGACAAGGGTTTACAAAAACGTACCAATATGCGAGGAATGGGACGATTCTTCCTCAAAGAAAGATGTTTGTATATGTCTCTTGTACAGCATACCAAAAGAGCGCATCAATCGGACATATGAGATGAAAGATATGGCCTCCACACTCAGGTTCATGAAATCTGAAAAATTTGTACGGGATTACAAATTATAAATGTGTACGCTTCGTTGGCTGACCTAGACCACTCCAAATTGAGTAATTCTTTCCTCATATGATAATTTGGTCTCTTAGCTTCAAAAATTGGGATCAAGCACGGAATTCCGACTTCGTATGAGGTCATTACAACTTCCCAGGCATACGACCAGAGCCGGGCCTGAGGGGGTGCAGGAGGTGCGACGCACCGGGCCCATCTCAGGCCAGGGCCTTTTTTTCATGCACAAAATAAAGTTCAGTTAATTTTTTTTTTGGTATACAAGCTCAGTTGTAGCTTGTTTCTATTAGCCACGTCTTCTTTATCTTCCACGGACCACCTTCTATCGATCTGTGAGGGGGAGATTTCTTACGAATTCCTAAATTTCTCTAAAAACAAAACTAAACCACCCCCGCTCTTCTGTTGTCTTCTATTTTCTACAGATCGATTGATAAGGCTATTCAATCACTCTTATTTAGTGAAGTAGGCTAACAAGTAACAATTAAAACCCTCCTCTCTTGTGTTTCCGTTTGTATTTTTGGTTTGCTAACAACTTTAGTCTTTATATGTCTTTCAGGTACATAGATTTTGGTAGTCATTTATAAACTTACGGACGGTAAATACTAAAAAAACTAGCCGAAAATCTTTTGTTTGAACCCTTTTTTTTGGAGCTAGACAATATGTTTAAAAGAAATGATAATAACCGCAAAGAACTTTTCATGTTTATCCTAGCTATATATGTATATGAATCATCTTAGTTTCGTATTCTCATTGCTATTCAAAATTGTCGGAGAGAAAAAGAAATTGAACGTTAAAAGGCCATGTGATTAAGTTCGCACCAGGCCCTAAAATGCACAGGATCGGCTTTGCATACGACATGCAAGAAGCAATTCCTAGACGGGATTCATTACCTCCACAGTCAATCGAGGTCCACCAGATCTTTCCACTAATTCCTTCATCAAGGTACATCCAACTTCGACCACCTATGTCTTTGTATCATATTTTTTGTACATGGGCCCTCTATCTATGTCTTTTTAGAAGAAGAGAAAATGAATGGGAGAGATTTAACAAAACACATGGATTGACGATCCACTAATCATGACGATCGTTTCACAGTCCAAAACCCGTGGCACCAGACTCTCCTGTGATAACCATTCATCATAGAAGGAATGCTATCACAGGGACATGAAACCATGGCCATTACTTCATCCTCTCTTGAGAGCAACCTCAGTTATGGTCCCGTGACCAGGGTTTCAAAAGTGATGCTTTTGCGACTGACAAAAACAAAAGATGGCACTGCAAGCACCATGGTCATGTATCAATCAAGGGGTTCGGATTTCAAATTAATCAATGGAATTCAAATCCTTCACCAAGCGTTCAAGACACAAGCAAATAGTCCAAAGACACAACAGGGGTGTTTTATAACAAGCTCATCTGAGACGATTTTACACTGTCCTGCACAAATAAGTAATCTGAGAGAAATTTGTTAAGAATCTAAGGATGGGTCATATACCATTCTCTTCTAATGGATGTCCTATACAACATATCCAAAATTCACGATAGTTGGATGAATGAGCAAAAAGATGTGGTCGAAATATCAAACTACATGCCAGCTGAAAAACTTCTGGAAGTCTCCTGGAAGTTTACTGTTTCGCCTATTTCGACCCCCAAACATGCTCAAAACTCAAAAAGAACAAACATGGGTAGATCACGAAAATCCAACATCGGACGAAGATTCTATAACGTTTTTACTGAAAGACTGAAGTCTGGATTTTCCTGGTGACGTATTTCGGCAAAGTTTCTCATATATTCGTATGGATTCTCATTCATTCATTCAAAAGTCAGTAATTTCATACGTCTATGAAGAAATTACAGGAGGAATACTTACTTGAGGAGTCTCTAAGCCGTTCGAAGGACTAATGTTGTTGAAGTCACTGTTAGTGGCATTACTGCCTCCATTCAGTTACGGGTTTTGAAGATTATCCGTCTCCTCATTTTCCAAGGACGAATGTGCTTCATCAATATGGTTTTTATCCGCAATAATCTCCTCCTGGATATATCAACAACAATTATTATTACTTCATTCAAGGAGATGCCATGATCCCTTGCACGAAAAGAGATACTTACATCAACTCCCTCATTGGTACTGGATTCCTGAATTGTTTGCGCAGGAGCAAGATGAAAAATGCCAATGATAAATGGAGAAAAAATCTTAGATTTTTACAAACATTTTTTTGTGATCCTAATTGTACGGATGAGAAAAGTCATGACGGAGGAAACATCGACAACTCACCAAAAAACAGCTAGGGACTGCACGTCATTTGCTAACATCATGTAGTCCTTACTTATGGGTTCTCCGCCGCGAAGACTTTCTTCCATTGCCGTGAAGTATACATTGATAGATCTCACTATACGATCATCCTGTGATAAAGTTAATGAAATAACCAGGAGTACAGCTCAGTATGAAGGATCTCTCACCATCACTCAAAGGTCCCAGAAGTACCATTTCTTAAAGTTGCATCCGTAGAGATGTCATCTCTGGAAACACTATATTTGGAAGTGTCATCATGGGAGTCAGTCATTCTTGCAAAGTGGCTGTGACAGATGGATAACATTTCTACTTGAACACATCGTTCATACAAAGCGCAGGATTCAACAAAACAATGAACCATAGAATAATGGTGCTCACAACAATGTCTACAAAAATGGTAACTTTCAACTCTTACATGTTTACGATTCCACTAACAGTAGTGATTGTGATACAAGAGTTAATACTTCAAAATTTGCTCGTCTCCTCGAACCTGCAAACACGAGCAAAATTTTTATTCAAATTCATAACTTGATTTTCATGTGAGCAATCCAAAAAAAATTCACCGTGTGAGCGACTCCCACCGAGTGAACACTCATTGGTTTTTGTGCATACACTATAATATCACAAAATCCATACAGACAAATATTTTATCAAAACTTGTTTACTTCTAGCAATTGCTCAAAATCAAAATTTGATTTCACATAAATTTTCAGTGTGTGAACATTCACTGGTTTTTCAAAAATTGGAAAAACGTCCATTCTACAATTGTGAAAACTCCCATACAAATATTATTTCACCGTGAATAATTGTCTACTTTCAACAGTTGTTCAAAATCAAAACATTGATTTTACAAAAAATATATACTTTAACGTGAAACTCACGTAACTTCGAAAATATATGTATATATAATTTTTCTCCCTCTCACGAGCATCCGTCTTTGAAACGAGAGCATATTTTCAAAAAGTTTATGCAAGCTCACATATCGAAAATAAAAAATTTCATGAAAGCTCATAGACAAAAAATTTATTACTAACAGACGCACGTCTATTAAAAAAAAACTTTTTCTCTACTCCGAGCATCCAACTTTGAAACGAGAGTTTATTGCATTTTTTGAAATCTCACAAATTTTTTAAAAAAAAATCTCTTATGATAGGGATCATTGTTTGTTTATTATACTAGTGAACAAACATCCATTCCTAAATCAAGGATTCTCCTTTTTGGGCCCGGCCCACAAACGCTACCAAAACTGGACCTCCGGTCGTCCAAATCAGCAGTTCTCTAACTTTCTGTGCTCGTGAGATGACACTCTATCATACTGTCAGGGTCCTTACCTGGGCATTTGCTCGTACATGACACCATTGGAGAAAATCCGGGATTTTGAAAATGCCTTTGTACGACTAAGCCCGACTGCTTATCTCGTCCACTGGAAAATCACCATCCAACGCTTACTGCAAAACATGATTTTCCCCCACTAAGCAGGGGACTTAATGTTGATGATGGATTTTTAACAAAGGATAAAATCGTAAAATCATGATAATGCATGTTTCTTACCCGGCTTCAGGAACGCATGTGACGAATCGTGTTTTACGATCCGTGTACCGTTTCACGATCTCTGACTGATTGAGCATTCTTCTAAGAGCTATGATGAATATGTTTCTCTAAAGGTCTCTTACTAGTTGACTGTTCGATGCTACGCATTTCACCGTGCTCTCTATGTAGAAGAACGGTTGGGCGGTCCTCTAGACATAATTATTTGTTAGAGGGCTCAACGCCTTCAGGACGTTGGCGATACTCGCTCTTCCGTGACTACATAGAGAGACCCCCCTCTACATAGAAGAACGATTGGGTGGTTCTCTGGACATAATTATTTGTCGGAGGGATTAACGCCTTCAGGACGTCGGCGATACTCGTTGTTCCCTGATTATGTAGAGAGACCGTGTATAGATTCAGGCGGTTCTCTAGACATAATTGTTTGTTGGAGGGCTAAAAGCCTTCAGGACACCAATGTTGCACGTTGTTTCCTGAAAATGCACTCTTCAGAACGACTATGATGCTTCAACTATCTCATATCTCGGTTCTGTAGTAGATTAATTATACCGTGACATTCACCGACTGAATTCCTTGAAAATAATCTATTTTATCCCATTACTCCGTTCCATGGCTATCCCCGGCTGATTCCATGGATTTGGTTATCTCATTACTCCGTTCCCTGAATTCCCCGGTTGGATTCATGGATTAGTAATAGATATTCAATTCATTGTTATTACTCCGTTTCATGAACCATTCTCTGTTGAATTCCATGAATTAGTAATAATTACTCAACAATCGGGCATATGGACTATCATAGAGTAATCCCCAATAAAATGGTGCAAGTGTACTCAACAATGATGCACGAACGAGCACCCAAATGCACAAACGAGCATTTGAAAGTATGGACAAACGAGGAATATACACAAAATAGGAGAGAGAAAATAATAATAAAAATATGAAAGAGGCGCCTAGGGACCGAGCCCACTGGCCGGATGGTCCCCCACGCCTCTTCCTTTATTTTTTCTTACTTCGTTATTTTCATGAACTCATGAAGACTCATTCGTTCGAGCAACTTTCCTTGTTTGAGCAAAACTCACGGTTTCTCCATATTTTCACTGTTTCATGAAAAATAATAAAAATAAGAAAAGTGTCGTGGGACCGGGCTACCTAACCGTCCGTCCATGCCCATTTCGTGGCACGTCCCACACCTTGCAATCCCTATTTTCATAATTATTATTTTCCTCATCTCATGAAACTCCTCCATTTGATCAAAAATCATGGTTTCTTCATATCTTCACAAATATTGCTCAAACCGTGAAAAAGCCAAAAAGTCAAACGGTCACATGACCGACTAGGCTACTCACGTCAAATATTAAATATTATTATTTTAGTAATCTCAAAATTTTGATCAAACGAGGAAATTTCTACTTGCTCATTCGAGCAAAATCAAGAATTTTAGTCAAAGATCAAACTCTTCTGAAAACCTAAGATATTGCTCAAACACACACCAGAAAAATACTGAAATCTCAAGAATGAGACATGGACATTACGATGACATTGGCATGCTTCCTTGACCGACCAAGGACGTCCATAAGGATTTCAAGTAGCCGGTCCCACACATCTTCATGATTTTGACCTAATTTGCTCAATTGCTCATATTGGGTCCAAACTCTTTTCAACCAACTTGGAACTTGCTCAATTGACCATCAGCTGGTGCCACACCACCAAGGGCTAGTTCTATGCTCCCTTGAATGGTCCCTTACTTCTCCATAATTAGGTTTGATCACCTAATGCTAAGACGAGCACTATTCTAATAAATGATTAACACTAGCATTTGATCATTCTTTCACCAAACGGTCAACTAAGGACCCTAGTGCACGCTCACTCGAGCACTTGGGAACCAAATGGTCGTCCATCATCCCATGTAGTCGGTCCCTCCCTCCCTCATGACCTATTTTCATCAATTCATCAATTGACGAACACTTGATAAAAAATTAGGGTTTCAAACAAACACTCCACAAATCATAATTTTGAGCAAGTTCAAATAATTTTATGATGATCTAGTAATCGACGTCCATATTAACTACATAATATTTTGTAGACTACTAATATTTTAATTAATATTTTATTGGGTCACGTTACCAATAATTTATCGAATTGAGAAATACTTGCTCAGTTGCTCGAATATTGATCCAACTATCAATATTCAGTAATTTATCGAATTGAGCAATACTTGCTCAGTTGCTCGAATATTTATCCAACTATTAATATTCACTAATTCATCGAATTGAGCAATACTTGCTCAGTTGCTCGAATATTGATCCAGCTATAAAAATTCAGTAATTCGTCGAATCGAGAAATACTTGCTGAGTTGCTCGAATATTGATCCAATTATCAATATTCAGTAATTTACCGAGTTTATAATATTTGCTTAGACGAGCAATATCAACATCATTCATTCAAGAACTATACATCTGCTTTGCAGACTCCATGTGCGTGAGGCATCAATTGCGTCACATGGGGGATATTAATTAGGGTTTTGGTATGGCGGCCTACAACACATGTGTTCATCCACGATGAGAAATGTGAGTAAGTCGTGCAAGCGATTGTGGGAGTTAGAAAATTAGTGGGTGGACGATCAACCAAGTCTACGCACGACATGTAATTGATTTTACCATGATCTCCCACTTTCCCATTCTTTCATTCAAGAAACCGTCACACTTACTGGGATCAAGATGTTAACTATTCTGACAATATAAATAAGTCTAAAATCGATGACTGAACAAAAAGATTCGTCTACACACAATTCTCTTGATCGAAACTTAAACCTTAAACACATCCACAATCCTTGATCATCATTGATCCCACAATTGTCAGCTTCCCTCTTACAGATCAACCTATCGTCCTCTTTGTGACCGAATTGACTCTGAAACGTCCATTGACTTGGTTTAGGCCGGATTACTACAGATTGATCTCTCTAACTCAAAGCACTCCCGCGCAGTGCATCTGTGTGAAGTTAAGCAGTTTACTCGGTTGATGAGTCTCGTCCGAACCGTCGTCTCTTCACTTTACTAAAAATCCAGCAAATCGTTTTTCCCGATCTACCAAGGGTACGCGGACTTTAGTTCCGGTTATCCTGAGCAGCAAAGTACGCATTATTTGGTTCCAGGATTTTGGACTTACACACGTATGAGTTCACATACAATGTTTATGTCCATTCAATGTTATATATTCTAAACTCTCATTTCAATCATTGAGACATTCTTAGAGGATGTTAAATAGAGGTTATTCACACACTATTCTTCATCAAATAAATTTTCAAGATATTGAAATAACCAACATGACTTTCGTAACTTGTAAAGATGAACTTGGCCAAAGCGAAAGCTTACCAACACATATTTCGAGAAATAGATAAGCGAGATAAACTCGGCTCGAAATAACAAATGTGTATAATCGAAGTCTATATAATAATACGACTTTTTTCTCAAGATAGGAGATAGAGTAGATAGACTTTTGGGTAACATATAAGTTCAAGTCTCCACATACCTTTTAGTCTATGAAGATCCACCAGTTCCTTGAGTAGTTCTTCATCTTTGCATGATGAACGATGTGGAGTCTAGAACTCAACTACACTTTCTATCCTAGTCCGAGAATTATCTATAAGTAGACTAGAAATAAAAACTTATAGTTTTGGCAACTAAACTTGAACAAGCTTGAGATAGAAAAGCTTGCAAGTTTGACCGAGCAGTTCTCTAACACCATATGACTATTGTATATGTATCATTTGAGAGGATTTCTTGTATATATAAATATTTCAGAGCGGGGCTATTTTTTGGGTTAAGTTCTTAAACAGATTTCTTAATTGAATGCTTAAGTTTATGATTTAGATACTTAGTTCCTATTTATTTAGTTGATCTCTTGGATTAGTCAGTTGCTAGTTTTGGGGCGCTATAGTGTTGGTATCAAAGCTCACTATTAGATCTTACATGGTAAAAGATAAAAATAGCCAATGCCAGTTAGTGAAATGGATTAGTTTAGAAATGGGTTGGTTTGTGAGATAAATCTTAATCACTAAAAACTATCAATAATTAAAAGATTTATTTGATTGATTTGTTTGTTTGTATATGTAATAATGAAGTAAAAACTATAAAGTACACCAATAACTTTAGTCTAAAAAGTATGAACACATAGACAATCTAATACTAAGAAAAGTGAGATTAGTATTATTGATATACCTTAAAAGTCACATAGAAACTTATTGAATACCTTGACTTATACGTAGGGTCAACAATTTATAATCACATAAATGTTAATAATATTGTCGGGACTTAATAATATTTGTAAAAGTAGTTAGAATAATAGTTCGACCATCATTGTTAATAAAAATTATTATAATAGTAATTATAACTGAAAACAATAGTAATTCTAATTTTAATAAAGTAATATTAGCATTTATTAATTAGTATCATATTAAACTTAATTTAATAATTTTTTAATAAGGATATGAAAAAGCGGGGGTCTAGCAACCTGACCTAATATTTCGCTTAGCAATCTGTATGGACTAACCCCAATTTACTTTCAAGAGAATCAACGAGACAATCAGACTCAATCTTAACAAAAAGTATATCAAAGAGTTATATCTCAATCTCTCAATTCGATCCGCAATGAAACAAATAATTGCGAGCCCGATTGAATATAATAGAAATAACTTGAATGGTACCAAAGACCAATGTTCAAGGATCAATTAATTTCAATCAACAACCAAAGGTTGGATTTGCCGATTGATCGATTCAACGCACAACCTGTGATATTTTAATTATATAAAAAAATATAATGCGGAAAAGAAATTGAAAAGACGAGGGTACCCAAATATACCACAATATTTTATTTTGATCATAACGGTGCTTAAACGTTTTATCTAATGAAAAGAGTAAAGCATAGACTAAGGGGGAGTAACATATCATATTGATGTTTGTGGTTATCTTACTACAAAGGGAATAAAAAAGACGTGCGGATTGAAAATCTACCTATCTTACCTTTAGACGGAGTGTTAGCTTTGTTATTATAATGTCAACAACGGCATTTATGGATTGAATGTATACAGATTATTGTGATGTTGAATTTGGGAATCAAGCGTATGTGTAATGAATTCTTGTAATTTTTTTATCCATATGATGTAAGAGTTTTTCACTAAAATTGAAAAATGGGAAGATTGTTAGAGCATAGCTCGGTTGAACCCACCAAGCGTTGGTATGTCAAGTTTGGTTGTCATATTTTAGTGAACCAAAACTAATTTAAAGAGATTGAAAGTATTAGGATATGAGACATTACAAGTATTACGTGAAGACTTGAAGAATGTGAAGAAGTAAGGAGATACAACGACGACATCATCCTTCCTCTTGAGGTTAGTAATATTTGACTTGAACTGTTTCATTCCTTAATGTATCTTTCAAGTCGTGCATATTAAAAACATAACTGTGAATCCATGAATGATTACACTCTAGTTAGACATAGTATTAAGGAATACAATACGAAGTATAACGTTTATCTTTTGAACTTCGTATATAAGACATCGATATAATCATATAAATGTTATTGTGATTATGAATGGGTATGGTGAAGATTTCGTCTTAGGAAACAATGTTTTACATTCGTTTAAAGGTATTAAATTCATGAACTTGTTTTGCGAATCGAAAGGGAAATCTCCAGGCTTATTGGTATTGTTATTCATTTCAAATCTTTTGAACTACCAATATGGCAATATGTGTGTTTAGTATAACCGCTCATAACTTGTTTTTGTATCTTGGTAAAACTATCCACAATGCCTGACTTTTGTATTGGTATGACTTTTATTAGTGAAACTGATCTTAAGTAATCAACTAAGATGGTATGATCGATTTAGTATTATTGGTATGACCATGTCTAGACATTGGGGAACCGATCCTACTAAGAGGTGCAACCGATCATAAAAGGGGAATCGAACCTTGTAAGAGGTGCAACAAGTTTTTAGTAATTGGGAACCGATCCTATGAACACGTGCAACACGTTTTTAGTCATTGAGAACCGATCTTATGAACATGTGCACCAAATATAAGTTAGATACCATATATATGTGGGAACCGATCCTAGTACCTAGTCAACCAAGTTTTGGTAACTAGCATGACTAATTTCAGTACTCACATGGAGGTAGAACCGAAACTTGTTTTGGTAGAACCGTGAAACCCATGTTTGGTGATTTGATAGGATAATCAACCACATAGTTTTTGGAAGTCAGATGAACCAATTCTAAAGTTGTTTTGGAAGTGTGGAAAATCGGTTCCAAGATTGTAAATATGAAAAAGGATTTGCAAGGTAAATATGTCGAAACACTTTGAACATGTGCAGTAACTCTTACCTTTTATTGTTCAAAGATATTCCTTAATAGCTAAAGAAAGAATCTCGGATCGAAATATATTGAGAATTTTTTAATTAAGGTTTTTAATTTTATTTGCTTTTTAATTTCCAGTAATTAAAATTCATATCTACTGATAAATTTTGGTCAATATCTGTAGAAAGCATTTCCAGGAATTATGGAAACCGAATTTGGAATATATTGCATATCTTGAGAATATTTTCGATTTTGGAAATTCCTTGGTGTCCAAACTTCCTTGTCTATAAATACTAAGTTTGCATTTCAAGAAAACTAATCCTCAGAACCAGCAAAACTACCTAGTTGTGTTGTTACTGGTGGAGTCGCCTATTCGTAGAGGAAAGTAACCTAATTAGGCGAAATCTCTTACGACCGCTCGGTTTAAAGACTTTTTTGGGATTGAGAAGCTTTATTAGTACCGTTGGTGGGAAACTAGATAATTGCAGTTTATTATTAGTTTTCAATTGATTTGATTAACTAACGGTTGTTTAACTTTGATTTCACCTAGTTTGTTTATGCTTGAGAATCCTCTCTAATGATATAAGATTCACTCAAACTAAATCGAAGTTTCGGCGGGGATCTTTAGTAACAGACTCCATTCTGTGTGTGATTGGTCACAAGAGATTCAAGTTGATTGTGTGCAGGTGTTTATTGAAGATCTAAGAAGATTTGAAGACGATGAAGATTTCTGATTTGGGTTCATAATCTTTGGTGTGCACAATACTTGTTTCGAATGGAAAAGGATCCAAATATAATCGGTTTATCTTTGTGATAGATTTGATTGATTAGTTGATTAGATCGGCATAAATACATTTCTTTCTGATTCAAATTATTGATTGCAAAATCTGGACAATTAACTTGGTAGCTGTTATTGGATAGATCTAAGGACCGGAGAAATGAGTTTATTAGGATAAACGAAAGATACTTTTGTCAAACTCATATCACTTGTTTGAAAAGAGTTGTTACCGAACAGATTTGTTGTTCCTTTACTGTTTGGAATACGAACCAAAGTAATTGTTCCAAGTGCGTGACTTATTGCAAGTTAGAGGCGCAGGGATACAGACAGAACTAGGTGAACTGTAGGTTTAGTTACTTGGTCTCAACTATACGAAGTTGGTTTATATTTTGTATAGCGGCTTAAATCTGAGAGTATTCAATTCTGGACAAGGTCCCGGGGTTTTTCTGCATTTGCGGTTTCCTCATTAACAAAATCTTGCTGTGTCTTTTACTTTTATATTTCTGTAATTATAATTGTTTTATTATAATTAGAAGTAAAATACACAAATGTTAACTCCTATTTACTTGATAACAATCATATTGTGTTTGGTTAAGTCCGAACCTTTTATTAAGTAAACATACTTCATTGTTCTATTGTCTCGATCTTGTATCGATAATCAATCACACAAGTTATCTTTTTTTCGTATTGTATCGATCTCGTATCCATAGACGACCACACGAAGTGTGAACCGATTAGTTGTATGGTATCGACTCAGTCCATAGACAATCACTTTCGGAGAAAGGACTTATAGGTGGAAAAGTTTTAGATTGAGGTATATTTGGGTACCCTCGTCTTTTCACATCTTCCAAAAAGCTTAGAATTTAAATAAATAAATCTAAAATGATGAAAACGTTGGACATAGCTATGCGTACTCACAATAATGACTATTCCAAACCCTAGTTATTCTTTTAAAAAACACAAGAAATAAATTCTCATAAGAAGATTTACTAGACATTGTAGAGCTTTCTCAAGGCATCTACAGAGAATTACTTCTCGTTATTGAAAAAGCCATTGATTATGGGATCATTCAATTCCTCCAAATTTTCAGAAATATCAGTTAACTCACTAAGTTCATTTTTCAGCTCCCGCAGAGTGTTCTTTGTTAGAGACAACATTTGTTCATAGTGAGATATATCTCTTACAGATGAAATGATTCGAGATTTTAAATCATTTCTTTTCCTGATGAAATCCTTAACGATAGACCTAAAGTTATTATCAGAATGACAAACAAACAATATGCAGTTATAATAAGAACCTGGATCACCAGTCGTGTTCTTTGCATTCATTTTCCTTGAGGAAGGAATTCCTTCACATAGATACACATTGACTGCTTCTATAACATCTCTTTTCGTAGTACCTCTAGTTATAGGGGCCATGAGACTGTATCTTTAGAGAAGGAGGAGGGTAAAAAACAATTGCGTTCACAAGTGAACATAAATAGACTCCAGGATAGCAAAACCCTAAAAGAACCTTGACAAAGTCTCCACGGTTCATGATCCATTATCAAACTTAACAATAAAATATTTACTTGCTCAATATGGAACAGAGAAATCAACAAAAAATTTACATGACTTGAACAACCTTGAAGTAATCCTTATATTTCAAGTCCAAAATAAGGCTACATTTCATTACTATGGTTTATATAGTAAATGAGTGAATAAAATGTTCACATCTTGTGTCACAAGGGACATTTCAAGGTTTGTTGAGTAAATGTACTTACCTCGTCTAACTCTGATTCTTTTGGGTTTCTTCTTGTACCCAGGTGTCTCTGACTGCTTCTCCAGAGTCAGATTCATCTTTTGCATATCACTTTTTTGGTATTTGTTTTACAGTTCCTCTTGAATTTCCAACACTTTCTCTGGATATGACTTGCACTTCCATAAAAGGAGCAGAGCATAGAATATTTGCTTTGTGAAGATGATACTTGTTTATCACAATGCTCAAGATTGATTGCACCAGAACCGGTTGGAACAACCGAGTTTTTTGTACTTACAATCATACTTTTGTACCCTAACCCACTTGTGTTTCCAAAACCTTTTGACCAAATAATATTGCTGAAATTTTGTCTGAGATTCCTGTTAACCTTTGTAGGTCTCGTTTAAGAGAATTGATCTCCTTTTATTTTTGAGAAAAGGTTCTGGTGAATTCATCATTAAGACAATCAATCTCAAGAGTTTTCACCCGTAGTGATGATTCAATTTTATTCAAGACTTCCTTCAATTGAATATTTTCCTGGTGAATTTCTTCAAATTTATCCAGAATTTCTAGAATCTCAGTTTCATATTCGCATTCCAAACTGGAATTTGAGTTACATGAAACTTCTACCGAAGGGGCTGAACTTTCCATACACACTATAACAGTATGTAAGACTTTGAGATACTGAGATAATTTTTCTTGACTTGAATCATCAAAAAAAATAGAGAGAGTAGATGATCTCTCGGATCTTTTCCTTTTCTTTACCATATCCTTTATCTTTTGTGTCATCAGTGATCTATTAGAATCAACATGATTAGAATGGCATTCATCATCCCATGACAAGCTAGAGGCTTCACTTGTAATGGTCACAGCATTAGACGCCGAAGTTCTGACTGTATTCTGATCAAGATTAAGTAATTTAATCTTCCCCACAAGAGTACTTCCAGAAAGAGTATCAAGATTATTTCGTTTAACGATGGCATGCTTCTGAGAATTGTATCTAGATAACAGCGATCTGGGAATTTTCATCACAATCTCCTTTTCAGGAATAGTCTTACCCAATGCAAAAGATACATTAAAAATTTCAGACACTTTGTGATTAAACTCATCAAATTAAGATATCCCAAGAATCTAGGTTTTCCTAATCGAATTTAGGTTTTGAAGCCTAGATTCCTTTTCACTAGTATTCCCTTCGAATACGGTTTCTAAGATATCCCAAGAATCTTTAGACCGAGTGCACATAGTCACATGGTGCTGAAGATCTTGGGTAATGGAAGGTATGATGGCATTCAAACCGTCAGAGTTATTCTTTGCAGCAAGTATCTCAACAGCGTCATGTGCACCAATATCCTTAGGAACGGTCGCATTGCCTACTGCCACAACGGGAGCATCATAGCCATTAACTAAATAAACCCATGATTGAAAATCAAGCGCTTGAAGAAAGACACACATAACAATTTTACACCACAAGTAATTTGAGCCATCGAATACTGGTGGTACGTTTATAGAGATAACACTTCTGTCCATATCAGATCGCTACAAACACAGACTTATGAGGTCTTTAATGTATTTTCCTGCTTTGATACCAATTGAAAATGGGGGGGGGTCTAACAACCACACTATACAATTCGTTTGGAAATCCGAGAGGACTTACTCCAATACACTTCCTAGAGAATCAACTAGACAATCAGACTCAATCTAGAGTAAAGTATATCAAAGAGTTTTAATATCTCAGTTTCACAATGTAATCAGCAAATCAAACAGACAGAAATCCGCGAGCCTAATTATTATGTGAAACAACTTGAACGGTAACAAATACCAATGTTCAAGTGTCAATCAATGTAAATCAACAACCAAAGTTTGGATATTCTAATTGATTGATCTTAAGGCACAACCTTTGGTATTTCAATTATATAACAAAGTATAATGCGGAAAAGAAACAACACAAACACCAGAATTTTGTTAACGAGGAAACTGTAAATGCAGAAAAACCCAGTGACCTAGTCCATATTGAACACCACACTGTATTAAGCCACTATAGACTCTAGCCTACTACCAATTAACTTTAGACTGGACCATAGTTGAACCCTAATCAATCTCACACTGATTCAAGGTACAATTGCGCTCCTTACGTCTCTGATCCCAGCAGGATACTACGCACTTGATTCCCTTAGATAATCTCACCCACAACTTTTAGTTGCTACGACCCAAAGTCGAAGACTTGATAAAGAAATTTGTCTCATACAAAAAAGTCTATAAAATTGAATAAATCTGTCTCCCATAGAAATACCCAAGAGTTTTTGTTCCGTCTTTTGATAAATCAAGGTGAACAGGTACCAATTGATAAACCAGACTTATATTCCCGAAGAACATCCTAGTATTATCAATCACCTCAAAATAATCTTAATCGACTAGCGAAACAAGATATTGTGGAATCACAAACGATGAGACGAAGATGTTTGTGATTACTTTTATCTTGCCTATCGGAGAAACTAATCTCGAGTCAATTATTTCAATTGTAATCAATACGATAGAATCAGGCAAGATCAGAACATGCAACTACAAAGAAAATAATTGGATCTGGCTTCACAATCCCAATGAAGTCTTTGAAGTCGTAAACCTAAAGGGTCTCGATAGAAACCTATGGTTAAAGGAGAATCGACTCTAGTTATGCAACTAGTAACACATAGGAGGTGTGCGGATCAGTTTTCCCAGTCGCTAGATTTCTCCTTTATATAGTTTTCAAATTAAGGTTTGCAATCCAAGTTACCTTGGTAACAAAGCATTAAATATTCACCGTTAAATGAAAAACCTGATTCATCCAAGCTAATATCTTTCAACCGTTAGATCGAACTTATCTTGTTTCACACAAATGAAATATACCCTCATTTAGGTTTATGTAACCGTACTTAAACGTGTACACCATGTTGGTTCACAAATAGTTAACCGAGGTTATATATATGATTACTCTCATATCAACCTTATTCATCTTAACCATAACTAGTTCAAATGACTCAAATGAAACTAGTTAAAGAACCGTTCAATTGCTATATTCTCATAGAAGTATACAAGAACACAATTGAAGCAAAATCGATTTAGTTCACTCGAATCAATACATGAATATTACAGCCACGGTTCGCAAAAATTGCATTCCTTAAGTTATAAATGTTTAGGTTCATGTACAAGCGATTTTAGAAAGTAACCACTTAAGTATGTGTACGGTTATGCGTACTTAAGTAACCATAAATGAGTTTGTTCTGGTTTTGAAACTCAGCTAATCTTCACGGTCGTGAATTTTCCGCAAATATGCATGCGGTACGCATACTTCGGTAACTGGTTTGAGTTGTTTTTGATTTTCACTCAGCAGAAATTCACAGACGTGAACTTATCCAATCTCCATCAACCATTTAGTACACACACAAGTATATGTTTTGGGCTTATACACAAATGTGCGAATACACTATATGTTTATATCCAAAGATGGTTACATGATTCTAACCTCTTTATTTCAATCGTTGAAACATTCTTAGAGGATGAAAATAGCCGTTTTCACACACTATTAGCATCAAAGATATTGAAATAATCATTATCGAAATATTCAAAGTCTACACCAAATGATTGTATCACACAAACCATGTAAGATGTTACTCGGAAATTTTCTCATGATATAAGATGAACTTGGTCAAAGCATAATCTTGCCAACACATATTTCGAGAAATATGTAAGCGAGATAATCAACTCGAGACCTCAAATCTCAAATATGTATATAGAAAACTATATCGTAATACGACTTATGTCTCAGTATAAGAGATAGAGTAGAAATAGACTTTCCGAGTGATAGATGAGTTTAAGTCTCCACATACCTTTTGTTGATGAAGTTCCACAAGCTCCCCTTGGTAGTTCTTCATCTTCAAATGATGAACGTCGTGAAAACTAAGCTCAACTACACAATCTATGTCCTAGTCCGAGACATCTATAAATAGGCTAGAAATCAAGACTTATAGTTTTGATCACTAACATTGATAAACATGCTTGAGATAGCAACGCATGAAAGTTCGACCGAGCATTGCTCTAACAATATTAATTAATTTATTTATTTAAATTTTGTTCTCGTTTCTTAGATAACATTTTGTAAGATGATGATCGTATTGAAATGGCCTGGAATGGAGATGTATGTTAATTTTATATGGGTATGATTCGTATGGACGGTATGGTATGTTACATATATGTTTTTCATTTCCTCCCTCCTTGACTCAGATAAAGATGACGACAACTAGTTTTTTATTTCCGCCCTCCTTAAATTCATTTCAACTCTTCTTGACCGAAGTCTAGCTTTCCCCTAGGTTATATGAATCGAAATGTTGATGGTTCTTTAAGTAGGAGGTTCTCCAAAACTCAGGTAATTTAATGTCCGACTCTTCATAACTTAGTCTTGTACGAGTCCCATTCTCCAACCATAAATTAGTTAAAAAAAATTAACCATTGATCTAAAATCCGATATTTGGAGACTATTTTTTTTTGTTAAAACTCTTCTAAAGTTGTTCAAAAAGTCAAAACTCAAAACGTATACGATACATTTTGACTCATGTGCATTACCAACAATTCTAATTAATTTGCAAATTAGTAACTAGGGCTTCTTTGCAGAGAGTGTTGTAAATGCAGATATTGATCTCAGTTGTAATGAACTGGGTCTTTTCTGTGCAAAATCTATTTTGCATTAGACTCCCTTTCCATTTAATTTTGAATTCTTCTCTCTACTTAATTAATTAATTAATTTGGTACTCCCTCAGTCCCTAATATAAAGGCATAGAAGTCCATTCACTTTCCTGTTTTACCCTTTGTACAAAAAAGTGCCCACAAAATGGACTCTCTTCCTTAGAAATATATACCACCAAGCATAAAAAAGATTAGAGCATATAGAATTAAGAGGATATGGTGTTTACAAACCGCAATCGCACATTAATATCTCCTTCGTCGCATTTGTATTACATATTTCATACTTTTAAATATGGTGCAATTAAGCCAACGAGGGGCGATAGGTTTGAAGAGGTGCAATTAAGCCTGAATTGAAAGGTTAGATAAAATTGATTATGGATGGAAGTTTTTAAAGAGTCATGATGGTTCTGGTTACCGTGTATGGAGTATCGAACCGGCATGAAAGGTCTAGAGACACTGAGTGTATGAAGTATCGAACCGGCATGAAAAGTTTAGAGACACCGAGACAGGACCCTTGACCAAACGCCATAAATGGCTATGAATGGTATTGATTAATGAGTTATTTTGTAAAAAGGTCGTAATTTTTTTACCTAATTAGGGTCTGGGTCATAGAACATGTAATTGATGCATTAGGGTGGTACTGACCCGAGACTAGTTTGACCGTCCATTATCTTTACTTAAATACCATTAGGAAAGTATCGAATTATCTGTGTGTCCTTATTTGTAACCCCCGACTTAACAGTCACGTACTTAGGACTACGATTCAAGAAAAATATCTACACATGAGTTCCACACCAAATCGCATATAAGTTCATAGAAGATGTTAAAATCAAACACTTTTGTTTATCAATTCCCATGTTTGAGATAACATAACAGTAGAGAAAAACTTAGTTCTTGATCTTTTAAGGTATTCTTCAAAGGTTTGTATTTGACAACAATATTTGTGAAACCTAGTTTGGGTTAGATCCTGTGTACGTTTAACCATCACTCCATGTCTCGTCATTTCGGATTAATTCATAAGAATGTCTATATGATTTCTCTTGTTGAACAGGTGGATGGCAAATAAATGTTGTTTTTTTTGTTCTTTTTAATTTTCCTAATTAGCACTTGGAGTATATTTGAGTTCCAACTGTTTGTGAAAATGACGCACAAAATATGTACTTTTTAGATTCTAATATTTAGAAAGTCTTCAAAATTGAGACCCGGTACAAGTTTACCAAGTTATTATAATTTAATTTGAAAATGCTTGGATTGTGAGTTTGGAATCAATGGTAAAATCGGTTTAATCTTGAGTTTGTTGAGTAAAATCTTGTAAATATGGAACCTTATTGTATCAAATGGATGAATGTGCATGTATTTTCCTTGTTAGATTCAGAGACCCATGTTTTGAATTATGTATGGAGATCATTGTTGAGATCTATTCAATTCCGGTGAAAAATATGAACAGGTGTTGCCAAAAGTGAGATTTGTTCTTATGAACAAGGCAAGAGCATGATTGTCGTGATTGTAGTATCTCTTAAAATTGTGAAATTAAATTCATGTTTGTAAAGATGTTAGTTTAAATATGCATGATTGTTGGTGGTCACAATGGAGGTTAAGGTGGGGGTAAGGAACGAGATGGAAGAAAAATAAATGTATTGGGTTTTTCTTATCGATCGTCTGTTTATACCGAGGATTGCAATTGGGTCGGATGGCGTTCACGCGATTCATACGGTGTTAGCTTGACTTTACTCAAAAAGTCACCTAACTATTGACTTGACGGTGTTTGGTTAGTCTACGACCCTGACGCATAAACTGCATGTTTTACGACCCAGACCTAATTAGTTTAACAAATTATGACCCTAAACAAAATAACTCTTAATTAATAAGGGTATATAAAAAGGGGTTATTAAAAGATAATTATCATAGAGAGTTTTATGATCATAAAAAAAAGAATTAGGAGTATAAGGAGAAATTTAGGAAATGACTCATTTAGGTAATCAGAATCTTCCGGGCAATGTTGGAGAGAATCTTCTCGTCGATCCTCCATCAACGACAGAGTATAAGCAGGCCAAGAATATTGCTATCTCTCTCTATGTGATTTGGATATTGCAAAGTTGAGAAATAATGTGTAGGGAGAAATAGATAGACGCACATGGGAGATGATCCGTCAGAGAGAAGAACATGAATTGATCCGTTAGAGAGAAGCAGAGGAGACTGATAATATATATGTTGCATGGAAGGTAAATTCTTTTGAGAGAGGAGATAGAAAATATGAGGAGAAATCAAAGAGACAAGAAAAAAGTAAGGGTTATTGTAGTTCAATTGAGAGTGATTCTAAAGCATCAGAGGATGGGTTTGAGTGTCCAGTTGAAGAGGTCGATACCAGTGAGCTAGATTATGATGGTGTAGAAGAAAAGGAGAGGATGATATGTATCATGACAGGAGGTTGAGAAGAGGGTTCAAACATGAGAGGGAAAATCCAAATGTTTTTGCCAGAACAATGCATGAAGGGGAAACAAGTGATGCGGATAAGGAATTGCTGGAAGATGAGAGTGATGAGGATGAACTGGACATAGTGCTGAGGGAACTTCGTATAAATACATCTCATGCATCCTCTGGTAGTGAGTATAATGCGCCGTATGAAGAAGATGACAACTGAAGCTATGATGAAGAAGACTTTTAGGGGTTTCTTTCGGGTTATCGAATGCCGCCGAATTTTCAGACGTGGTGAAGAGTTCGAAGATTATTATAAGGTTTTTATAAGTCTGGCTTTCTCTATAATTGCTCGTTCCTTTCTCAATAGTAGTACTAGTGCTGGAGATGCTAATGTTGAAAGTGTTTTGTCTTAGAAATCGGTCAGAACTTTTTGGGGTCTGTTTAATATGATGTGTTTTGTTGAACTTTGATAATTTGATGTGAATATTAAGATGTTGTAGGTAATCAACTTTAGTACTGCTTTTTTGTGACTGTCGGGAGCTTCAAAACTTTTAAAAACTGGGAATCAGAAAGAATGGTATGTTTAATACTCCCTCCGCCCCACTATTAAGTGTCCTAATTGAAGTTTGCACAATTTTTAAGGCAAGCAAGGAAAAGAGTATATTTAAGCATTGTTTACAATTATACCCTTATGGATAATAACTAGAGAAATTTTGGAATGATTTACCTCTCAAATTACATCACGGATATTCGCAACCTTCATACCATTAAAAAGCATTTTAAAGCACCTACGTAACGAATATAAACATGCCTATCAAATTATGCATATTTCTTATAATTAACTAAAAGGATAATTTTAGAAATATCTCTTTGTTTAGTGATATAGGTCACCTATTACGGGACAAAATTGAAATGTAAATAGGTCACTTAATAGTGGGACAGAGGGAGTAGTATTTGCTTGCTGATTTTTAATGTAAATATCTTCTTTTATTTTCCTATAGACTTCAGTAGTAGTGAATTTTATAAGATTGATGAAATATGTGTAAGTCTGAACAATCCTCTCATTAGAAGAAATCAAGAAACCAATGATAGGCATGAAAAGAATATATGAGAGATTAGAAAAGGCTTTACAAGGATGATTTAGAGGTTTCATTGACATAAGAAAACATAGAGAAAGAAGACTTGGAGATAGAGTTAGCGCACTTGGAAGCAGAATAGAATTGGAGATAGACTGGATACGTTGAAAGAATTGTGATTCTTGGTAGTGAATTTAGAAATCAAGGAAGTTTGTAGGAAAATACATGTATATGTTTTCTTCGTTATATATGTTTTTCTCCCACTGTACGACTAGTTCAGGATGTTGTTTGTATAACACATGAATATGGTACTATTGAATGAGATGTAGCATTGCTGAATTCATGTATGAGTACTGGAGTTTTATTGAAATGCAGGGTTGAAAATTGATTCAGGAAATTCATTTTACAGCAGGAGTTTCTCCGAAATGCATCAAACTGTGTCAGACAACCACATTTTGCCAATATGGTGGCTAGCATAACTGAACAAGACCGCTGTGACTTTAAAATCTCAAGGTCGTTTATTGTTTTGTCTTATACTTGTATTGAGTTAGTTCAAAGGTGATTTTGTATTGGCAAAAATGAATGAACAGTAAATATCATAATTTCCTGAAATATTTGCGACACTTCATATTTTTTCACCTTTTATGCTAATCTACCCCTCACTTGGAATCATGCCATAACATGGAGAACTGTATAGTTTAAATTTCTATACACTCTTAAATACTCCTCTATATATATATTCCTTTAACATTTCTTCTCTTTAGTTAATTTTTTTGTTTTGTTTTGAGTTGTTCCAAGTTTGGAAAAAAACTAGGACTTCTAAAACTAGGAGCTTAAATATTAACCTAGAGTAACTAGGATTGCAAGTTTTGAAGTGTAAATTGGCTTTTGCACTATATTTCACGTGATTAATTATTTTCGCACCATTTTTTGGTGGTATTTTTTCAAGTGCAAATTTTTGTACATTTTATTTCACGTAATTAATTGTTTCTGATGCACCATGAACTAATCAGAATTAACCAATTAGGTGATTTACCAATGCACCTTTAAATGGAAATTCTGGAAGGTTTATTGAATAACACAGGGTCTAGAATTAGGTTTTGAAAATATGCTTGCATGGAGTAATGATGTTTCTGGAGAAGGTGTGCATGGCTTTGAATTGTAGTTAAAAGCAAAGTAATGGGACGTTTAACCAAACACCATAAATAACTATTAATGGTGCTATACTTTCTATCTATAAGGCTTCTATCGGATCCTAAGTTGGAAGATATCAAAGAAATTATTTAAATCAGTAATATGGCCTATCAGGCCATTCTATACAATCTAAAAAGGGAGGTATGCGAATATAACTTTATGTCGCACCAATCTATAGCGTACAACATATCTTGCCCATATCGTCAGCTGCAAAATTTATCTCACGATATACATGTTCAAATGTCATGTACGCATAATCAGCTTTCACTGCTAACCATCTCTGTTGTAAAATCCATGGCATAAAGTCAGCCAAGAATGCATGCACTGTACTTTTGGAGTTCGAACACACATGGATTTTCTCATGGAAAAACTGGTTAGCCCATTCCAGTACGCTAACAACGGATTTAATTTACGCCATATAATTAGTTGTCGATCCCAGACCGATGCTCAACGCCCCGAGCACTTCATAAATGCTACTTCTTGCCACTATACTCGAGCCAGCAGGTCCTGGATTACCTTCTGAGGCCCCATCATAACAAATTAAAACTTATTCACATTCCAGTGGCCTCCATAATCCATTGGGTTGATAAGCTTCACAATCCTATGTGCAACTCGAAAATACCGTAGAATTCGCAAATCCTGGTATGCGTTGAACATGTGGCTTGTCATTCTCATTCATTCATTCATAAAAGTATTGAAACTGATTCAATCTTGGAAATGCAAGCCAATTTTTTTAGTCATGTATTTGACATAAGATATAAAGATCAAACATATATATATATATATATATATATATATATATGGATGTTCGTAATTTGTACCTGTACCAGATTGTAGATTAATACTAGGTGTGTATATGCCTCTCCTTCAAGTAAATTAGACTGGATAGTGAATCAAAGATGCAATTTCAAACATGTTGTATCTTATGCGAACCCAGAGCATTGCAGTGAAACTATTAATAAACACTTGTTTTTAATATATTTTAGTCTTGTACATGTTCCAGTTCTTTGATTGTAGTTTTAGTTTATAGAATACATCCTGCATCTCCAACATTATCGACACACAATCATCGGACAATATAAATAAGCTGACTTCATATTGCATTTAAAAAGTTAAAACCGTTCTCTTCATTGAGTATTGAGCAACATTTAACAGCAAAACTATCATTTCATATTCAGTTACATGTTCATAGCCTAACACATACCCAAAATATTAAGGAAAAATTTTTCTGCCATTTACAAGTATTTCACCATCTTACCCACAAAAAATCCAAATACCAAAAAGAAAAATAAAAAGAAAAAAACAAAATAAACATAACATTCCCCTGCATTTGCAGTCTACATTGCCAGAACCAAAAAAGAAAAAATGATTCAGTGACTTACCATTTGCATTAGACCCTCTCCATTTGAATTTTTCTCTGTACTTTGATAATATCTATTTCTTAACCATTTTTTAACATTATATCATCATTTCCATTCGAGCACTTACCCAAAAATCCACCATCTCTCTACAGAAGAATTCAAATGTCGACAAGGATTACTTATTGTCATACCCATCACTCAGAATCGGAATCATCATATTCTTCTTCCTCCTCATCATACCCCTCTTCCTCCTCGTCTTCATCTGCATCGTTTGCTTCAGAATCGGTCTTTTGGGCCAACAATTCATCATTAATCCCAAGTCTCTCATCTTCGTGAAATTCCTCAATTCTCTCTTTTAGGACAAATCTTCCTCTGCAATATCCCTTTCCAGACTTTCCAGTGAATATGTAGTGGGTGTATCACTTTCATACCCAATAACAACAGCAGGTTATTCATCTTCGTAAGTAGTTGCATCACTGTCGTGCAACCCATATTCTTTCTTCATTGTTGCTTTAATCTCAGGCATTTCAGCCAACTTCGCCTTTTTTATCCTGCACTGTCTAGAACTTTTCGTACTCTTCTTCATCTATGAAAAGATCCAGATGATGCTTCTATGGAAAAATTTGTACTGGTTTCTCTTCTGATTTGTTTTCATTCATTACAGCATGCATTTCTTCCCAGAGAATATTGAGTTCCATATGATTCAGCAAGTCACTTACTATCTTTTACACTTTCTCTAGATCATCCTTGGTCATCTGCCCAATCATCTGCATAGTGGCTGATAAGCTTTCTCGTCTTTCTTTCTCTTCTAACTCTTTCAATAGTTGCTCTTCAGTCATGGGGGATTTACCATTTCGTCTCACGTTGATCATCATCACCGTCCATTTTGATTTATTTGATTTAGAAAAATTCAGTAAACAGTAGTCTCCCTCTACAAATTTCTCTCTGACCTTTTGGTTTCCCTGTTAATCCCTTTATAAAATACTCTATCAGGAATAAACTATAAATTCTTGGAGGGTCATGCCTATTCCCAAGAAAAAGCTTTAATCGAACATGTACCCTAGTTTAAATGACATTTATTCTAATTCACTATGTCATAATGACGTGATAAACCTAGGTAAAATGGCATTTTGATTAATTAAAGTAGCTTTAACAACTAGAGAAAAAAGAAAAAAAAGTTATTTCCTTATCGTATCCTGCAAACCACTCGGTTTTGGCAAAAAATTAGCATCCATGCCAGCAGCAAACATCAGATTGCGCACAACATGAGTAATAACCCAATTACCATCAACTATCAAATGGGAGACCAATGAAAAAAAAATCATTGCGTCGCTTTGGTTATATACCCAAAACAGTAGCAATGCTATGTTATCCATTCCAATTATCAAAATATAGAGAAGTATGTCGACCGTCTCCGATCATGCATCTTGTATTGTTCTCCATATTCATGAACATCCATCTAATGCCCGACATAATTGAAGATTTGAGCTTGTAATCGACAAGTTCACCATTTACCTTTAAGAATTTAGCGCGCATGTACCTGGCACATTTCTTGTTGGGATTTTTGATATTCCACCACACCTTCATAAGCATGGCTTTCTTTATTATCTTCATTCTAACAATCCCAATACAAGATGCATGATTTGAGTTATGTTGTAAATGATAGCAATTAGTAACTAGGGCTTCTTTGCAGAGAGTATTGTAAATACAAATATTGATCTCAGTTGTAATGAACTGGGTCTTTTCTGCGCAATTAGTTTTCTTGTAAGAAATCCAGTTAGAACTGTAATATTGGCTTTTTGAGAACTTTTAATGAATTGAGTTTTTTGAAATGGATGTTTAATGAGGCTAACAAGGTAACTTAATCTCTGTAGATCAAACTGTAGATAATGTTGAAGGTAGATTCAATCAGGAGAGAATTTAATTTTGCAGGATGTTGTAGCATTGCAGGAGAAAAAAACTTGGAAGAACATGCAAAAAATGCATACGATTTTCAGGATTTAATATAGTTTTAAGGTAGTTACCCTTCTGAAAAATTCTGCAGAACGAGTTTTGCACTCAGATTAAACAATTTTCTTCGTTCAAACAATGAAAATCGAGGGTTTTGTCCACCCACATATTTACTCTTTTATCTTACAAAATACCACTGAATACGCGTCACATGTGTGACTCATTTGTGAAATGTCAGTAATATTCCTGGCAAAAAGTAGTACTGAATACGCGATTCCAGTGAGATTGATTAACGACACTCAAAATAATCTGTGACGTCGAGCCGAACGGCTCTTAACTTAATATCACATTTTTTGCGTTTTTTATTTGATGGATGTGCGACACATGAACTAAGTAGGGCCCAAAGACGTTTAAGCCGAGAAAATGCCAGCAGGCTCTTAACTTAATACCACCATATTTGCGAAACCCTAGTGATAGGTGTATGACATATCTGCGACTATTTTTAATGGAAAGATTAAGAAAAATTGATAACTAATGGATATTGTTGCTGGTTCGGATTAGGGCTTCTACTGTTTGAAGAATAAGTAAAAATAATTGAAATAACATCCTATTGAAGTCTCACGAATAGAGATTTCAAATCAGTTACAAAAGATACTGTTTTTTAGACTGACGTGAATCATCATAACTAATCAATTTTAGATTTTATTATAACATACAGTTAATCTGCAACACAAACTTACTTCTGTTGAACCAACATTAATGGAAATCCTAAGTAGTCATTCAACAAACGAACCCCGTAGAAACAATGTAAATTCTGATCAGAACCTTAAAGGACCATCTGGAGTTTTCCATCATGAGCCTAATTAAAACTCTTTTACTGGAAACTCTTTCTCACAAACTTACCGACCAAATCAACACTCTTTCACTACAACAACCATCTATTTTATCGATCAGAAAAAGATCAACCGTCCATGTCCTAGCTATTGATTGAGCTGAATGAAGTGATGCCTAAAAATTGGAAAACTATGATCTCCAATAACCCAAGTCAATCGTTCCAGAAAACTATATCCCATGTCAAAATAGTGGATCTAAAAATCTAATTACGTCATGTATGTGCAACCCAGTGTCTATGTTTTGTTGGGGGAGAATTAGTCAACAGAAAAATGGAATGCTATTATGTTAAGTTTTGGTATTTTGTGTTTCATTAACTTCTATTGTGGTACATGTAGATTGTGAAATTTGGATAAGGGGAAAAAGTATCATTTCAACCCTATAGGCAGAAATCAACTCTCATGGGAGAGATTAAGCCCTTGGCACTCAAGGCATCCTTAGCCACGATTTCTAGTATACGTCCCCGCGAGACACTGTTGGTCGTGATGCGGTGATTCCTAGCATACATCCTACAAGATATACTGCTGGTCACGTAGGTTCTGTAGAGTTTAAAATATCCCCGGCAGACTTATGAACCAGAACAACCATAATTCCAGCATGTCTTCGTGAGACGCATCTGATTGTGTGCTATGATTCCTAGTATACATCCTCAATGAGATCCTTCTGGTCATGTAGGCTCTGTAGATGCATAAATACGTCCCAAACGGACTTATGACCTGAAGTGGAGATTTAAATATCTCATGTAAGCACGACTCACCCTATTTGAGATCAAAGACTGATTCCTAGTACATCATCATGAGATACACTGGTCATGTCTTCTCTAGGCTCTGACTCGACTTACTGAGGTTTCCAGATAACTCCTAGGACATCCCCACGAGATACGCTGGTTATTTTACCTCTGAGCCTTTTTGACAGACTCCTAGAAGATCTTTTCGAGATACACTGGTCTTGTTGGCTGATCATATGGACACACAGTTGATTCCTAGCACATCTCCGCAAGAAAGCTGGTCAAAGACAAGTAAGACAAAGTCTCGCAGAGACATTAACTCGGGGGTACAAAGCCTTTTATCTCACTCTCTAGGACGAGTCCCAGCTGACCGCAAAGAGATACAGATCCGTTAAGAAAATATTCTGAGAGATTTTGAGTCATCTGCGAAATCTCGGAGAGATTCAAATCTCTTCACAAAATCGCAGAGAGATTCAAATCTTTCCTCAAAATCTCAGATAGATTCACATGATAGACACATGCCTTACCTAGTGCTCAAGCCTATTTCTCAGCCTCTCTAATACACTCACGGATAGTAAATTGAGCCTGAACTATACATGGCTATCCAAAAACGTGAATAAGCTTTCTTGAGCTCCGCATGATGAACAAAGGTACCCACAAACAATAATACGGTCTTCACATAACATATGTGACCGGCCATGGAGAGAGGGAGATCAGCCTCAGCTCCTCTTACACTCTGCACACGATTCCTAAGGAATTCCATGCCTTTTCACGTGACTCATCCTAGTTATTCTCACAAATCGGAGAATATCCCTCTATCTTGGCCAACTTGGCTAAAGAGAATATTTTTGAGATCATCATAAAGGCTGAATCAACTTCACACAAATGAGGGGATATCAATTAGGGTTTTGGTCTGGCGGTCTACGAAACATGTGAGAAATACCTGGCTTATTTCTCACCGTAGAAGATATTAAAGGCGGTGGAATAATGAGATCAACTCGACCTAGTTTATCCCTATTCCTGAAGAAACGGGAGAATTTTTCCGTATGGCACGAAAAGCAATCCTAATCTTTACTGACTTGAGATTAGAGAATTCAGCTATAAATAGGTCATCTATTTTCCAAGCTACGATCATCTTTCTCATAACCTCTCAGAGAAATAAGTTGTTATCTGATCTCTCTCTTCATCTGCTTCTCTTCCTAAGACCAACCCTAAACCTCCATCCCTGTTATTGTAATAGTCTTTGAATGGCCATTGTGCGTGGTTTAGGCGAAGATTTTTCGTGATCAACCTCCCGAAACGCACTTTCGGAAACCCTAGAATCCCACTTCTAACCTTTCTCAGATTTTAGGTAACTATATTTTGGCGACCACAGTGGAAGGTTCTTCACTCAGTTACATATATCAATCACAGTCTCTTAGGAAGGAAGATGATTCCATCAATCCAAAACAAAAAACATTCTATTGATTCAGTCTCTGTAAATCCATCACTGGCTTAGAGAGTTATCCCTACCAACACTTTCTCTCTCTTTCGAGTTTGACCTTAGTGAATAGGTTAGTGCGTCCCGGATCACATGGATCTCTTCCTGCATAAAAAAAAGCCCTAGTAACCTATTTTCATAAAAATCTACGGTTAATCCTTCAAAATGTTGGGTAAGGACCAAAGAGAACACCTGGAGACTCAACAGAATCTTACAAAATCTCAGATCGACATCTAGGCTTATCTGGAAATGCCTTTAGAGTTACCAGTATGGATTTATCCAACAAATGTAGATCGAGCACACATTTCCTAAATAAGGAGTACTAAAACTGCTGAGAATAACACTGATGGGATCTTGCCTGCAATCGACCTCATCGGAGAAGAAAAAGCTCATTATGAACGTGACAGAGCAAAGGAGCAACCATCCAGCTGACCTTATCACTCTCAAGGAACTCAAGGACCAGATGACGCTCTAAACTTGAAGATTCTGACGAATATTTGCTCCAAAATTCGTTTAGGTCAAGGGTCCTCAACCTGATCACCTGGGAATTGAGAAGTTTACTTCACTTTACTATTTTACTTATAACTCTTTCATTCTGTATCATATTTACCTAGTTCTTTTTCTATCTGATTCGTTTACAGAATAAACCTAGTGAAAAATTGGAAAAGTTCCAAGAAATTTGTGATATAGAAAAAAGATTTGCAGAGCCACATAAGGTCATAAATCTCCAGTCGAGATGCATCATGTCATTTTCGTGTTTCAGAGGATCATGAACAGAACGCGACAAAGTATAAGATGAGAATAAATTCCAAGATATTTCTCGGCCAAATCTCATACTTATCTGAAGATTCAAAGCATCCGGTTGATATGCTATCTCAACACCCGTCCCGTCAGAAAGAAAAGAAGTCTTAGCGATTGTACGACTAAGTATCGATGAGCCTCCATCTTGGCTACACCAACGATTATCTAGTATTATTTTCCGATGGGACCTCTGTTCACCCAAGAAGAAGAAGGAGAATATCTTCGCACCTGAACCTACCAAGGGAAAATAAATATGATGTGCCAATAATTCAGATAGAACTTCATTACTCGACATACAGCCGCAACCAACTACTATCACTAAAGTAAACATGGGAAGGATACGAGACCGTAGATCCAACCCACACGCTGTTCGAAGTTCTGTCAATAAAAGCCTCCTCTCTCAAAAGTATATGCTCGTCAAGATATCCCATAAGTCAAAGTCATACGTAATGAGGGAATGACAAGATATGACGATCACTTACAACTTCCTCAGGTAAAAACATAATTCTACCGCGTGAAGTAAATCCTATAAGATTTCCAGAGAACTATCCCATGAACGAAGTCACCACAAATCGATTATTCAGATACATCCATAGTTCTGCTAGTCCTAGGAGGCGTACAATGTTCTCAATTTTTGTTTACTATCTCCTAGAAGAAATAAAGATCTCGATAGATGATTCAGCTATGTAAGTTCGTATGAATCATGTCAAGACACCTAATAGAGGTGGAACAACAACTTCATCTTGTCCATAAAGACACATGCGGCAGTATCTCGACATGACTCTCCACATAAGTATCCAACCTACAAATTATTACATGCCTTCTCATACTATTTAAGGGTCTTACGTCCGACTCAATGGGAATCCCTAGTCTTATATCAAACTGGGGACTAAAGAAGAATCGTGCATCACATACTTGCATGGCCAACAGGAGGTGGCCCAAACAAATTTTGACAACGATCAACGCAAGAGTCTCAAAAGATCGGGACACATCAAGATCATTAAACTCCTCAAACCCACGTCATGACAAGTTATAACTTAGGTACTAGGAGACTAGAGATCGACCTTCAAAATCATGAATGAAACTTATCTGTGACTCGATATATCAAAGTTTCCCCTCTTTTCAGCCTCGTTGAATATGTCACAGTTAGCATGCTCTCTGCAATCAGGAGACTATGTTCCGGATCCTGACTAAAGATACGAAGATTCAAATCTGAATATTTTCATCTGTTTTAGGTTTTTATTCACATGCACCGGGACTAGGGTTTGCAATGGGTTTAAATAGGAGTCTACAGTTTCCACTCTACTCAGATGCGGCTCATACTTTATCCACATAACTCGACGAACTAGGAAAATGGGTAGATAATTCGACAATACACACTTGACTAGAAATACACGTTTATGTCTTTCCTATCATGTGTTAAAATTGCATGATGTTAAAAAATACGATTGAAGAGATATCATCAAAACACTTGAAGGAATTACTGTTGAATCTCTGGATTCCCGAGTTCAACTTCACATGTTCTTACTACTGACTAAAGAATCTTGGAACCTATATTTTTCATTACCATATGAAATTTGAGTCTCTTCTGTTCGATAGTTGGGGTCAACCACTTAAATCGTACGTCAAATGAAGTTTCTACAATTTCCAGAGTCAAGATCGCGCAAAGAAGGACCTCCTACTACGAATTTTACTTAGGGTTTTCATCCACTCGCAAAGAAATAGAGCCAGATAGGGTTTGCAAAAATTCATAACTCATGAGGGTATTCTTCTTCCTTTATAAGATGCGTACAGAAATGGTCTAGAAAAGGAAAATATCAACCCTGAAGAACAAAGGCCCATAAAGAAAATCTCTTGCTTCATGTTCAGATGCTTCGATTTGGCCTCTGCATGTATATCCGACTGGTTAGCATGTTTCATCTACATTAAATGAAGAGATTCTCTAAAAATACGAGGATCTGAACTCAACTCACCCAGACGGATCCTGACAGAATTGAGCCCCTCGCAACCACCTCACATTGAAAGTAAAGATTCTCATGGGATTTTACCAAGCTTCCAAGGTTTACAAGATCATCATAATCAAGACCGTTCCGAGTTATCATTATCATGAAATAATCCATCACCCGCCTCATCCACATTATGCCAAGATCTAACTCGTTCTCACCATGAAGAGGACTCTACAAACAAAGCGAAGATCAGATAAGGCTGCAAAGTTCAAACTACATAAGTTAAAATCAAGGGAGAATTTTTTTTTAATATGGTTTGATTTACATGAAGACCGGTCTTTTCCCCTAAAACCTTGTCCCCATACAGCCCCTTCAATCCTTGTCCTCTCCTAATCTCTTCAAACCTTGTCCTCTCCTAATCACTTCAAGCCTTGTCTTCTCCTAATCCCTTCAACCTTAACCTCATGCATAGAGTATTATCTTTATCAAGGAATCCATCTCACATCTCATGGGATGCTCACATATTTGTTTGGGTTCACACTTTCCATGAAGAATCAAGAGAAGACATGTTTTTTCGTAGCTAAGGGTAAAAACGTACAAGCACGCCACGAACACGTTTTCGCTCAAGGGGATCAAATTCACGACCTATAACAAGCTAGGGAAGGTTAACTAGGTCATAAAACTCCAAGAGGCCGTTTCCTAAGAGTTTCAATGCATCAAGAGTTTAAACGCAACAAGGACTCCTTTCGAAAGCAGAAATACACACGTTCCAGCGCAAAGACTTGAAAGTTGATGACAATTCATAGGGAATTTCAGGGTACTTTCTAAAGCAAATATGTTCCTCTATGTTTTCCAAACAACATACCAAAAGGGTGCTTCAAACAGAAAATGAGCTATTAGATGTGGTCCCAACACCGAAGTAAGTGCAATTTGAAAACTCCTGAATTTTTATACGAGATTTCTGAAGTCAAAAGTATGCATGGATTTGATTGGACAAACGAACTCAGAATCAAGCCATTATTTTTGTGTTGGAAATCCTATCTCATTTTATTTCAAAGTTGGGGTTGGGTACATATAAAGATTTTACATCCATTCTCTATAAGTGTCTCAAATCTGAAGTTATGACGAACACCTAAATGAAGAGAATCCTTGACAAATATGACTAACAATATTCATTCAATGGTCAAAGGAATATGAATGTATGATCAAGGAGGTAAAAGAATCAAGACTTACCTAGGATGACTCAATGGGGGAACGAAGGATGTGTATCTACATCATTAAAATCAAGATGATAAGTACTTCTGTTAACTTCTATGTCATCAGTTTGAAGAGTAGTATCGTTTTGAAAGAACAACAAAGCTACCATCGAAGCAAAAAGAATATGTGATCATTCAGAAACATTCATGCCATGTTTGGAATTCTGGGATCAAGAGTTAATTCCAAGCATTAAGTATAACGAACGGGTTTCGTGTAAAACTAATTTTACTTCAAGCAGAAAGAGGAATATGACTCCAACAAGGAAACCCAAGCCACCTAGTTGTCCAAATTAAGACAAAAACGTTTTTTAATCTCTCTTCATGTGTGGTCAGCCTCACGCGATGGGTTCCACTCGTACCTTTTCTCTCCCTCATGAGCACAAGAGCAAACATAATTAGGGTTTTGACAAACATAATCCTGATTTGAGACTTTTCTCAATATTCCTAAGATGAGTATTTTATCAAAAGAGCCAGGAAAGTATTCAAGTACTCACATCCATGCCTATATACAAAGGTCACTCAACGCCTTTCTAGCTTATGAAGGCATCAGAAACGCTACATATAAATGCTTTAAATTTTTTGAAGAAAACGAAAGAAGTTTGACTCGAATCAGGAAACTAACTCCCCAAAAGAGTCCAGGACGTGTTCTACTTGTTTCTATCCGTACCCAAGTAAATCATAATTCATAACAAAGTATCTCCACATCCTTGAACGCAGACTTATCAAAAAAAAAGGCAGACGTAAACACAGAAGTGCCCCTAATACGTTATTTTGGCTGTTTTGAAGAAAAGGGGATTTGTCCAAGAGAATTGATCAAGTTCTTATCCAATCATGGAACCAGACGCATACACATATTTTTCAAGTTACCTCAGTCTCCAATGTGTCCAACTAGATTTCAAGATAAGCAAGGAAGGAGATTTAAGAGAAGGCAAAGGAATTCAACTTAAATAAGGAATTCTACTATGAATAAAATTCGTGGAATATACTGGACTGGTCTCTAAACCTAGTTTACGTCCAAAATAATTCTCCTTTCAATTTGATTCCAAAAAAGGAAGCCTTGAAGCAAAAGGGAAAATAAATTAGAGTTGAAAGAGGAAATCAAAAGGATTTTTTCAGAGGGATCAAAGTCGAAGAGAATTAGGATTTTGACGAAAAAAACCTTAATTTCAAGAATTTTGTGAAAAAGGAGACCGAGTCTCTCCCATTATATTAGTCGGTTCTCTAAGACTCTATCAATCCATTTTATCTCATTACTCTTTAACGAAAATGAGCTCATAAGGGATTTTGACCAAAATACCCTTATATTTGCGGTTTTTAGTATTATCAAAGAAGAAAGCCTTGATACAACTAGGGACCGACCAAGCTCTCATATATTCACTACAAAGGCCTAATACACGTGAAACGGAATCCATAAAAGCAGAATTTCAAGGAAAATAAAGGGAATCTGGCTCGAAACAGGGCATTTAGGTTCATGATTTCCAAAACCAGGAGCCAATCCCTCTTTCAAGACGTGACTATGCTTAGGGAGGATCCATATCTCTTTCAATCCAAAGAAAAATCAAGCTCATATTGGATTTTGACGAGAATACCCTTGGTTAAAAAGATAAGCATTTTCTCTCGGAAAAGGGGTGTTTGATTGCTACAAGGAATTGAACAAGTTCTCAACATGCAAGGTGCTGACCCCACAAGAAATATGCACGCCTACAAAGCCTCTTCGAGTATCTCCAGAGTGTCTGAAGGAGTTAGAGGAGGAAAAAAGAAAAATTAGGGTTTAGGTGAAGTACAATCTTGGATTCAAAATTCGCCTAAAATAGGGATTGCGAAAATTCAAAAGGTAAGTGCATGTATTTTCTTAAGGATCTTCACCAACATCAAGGCCATCTAGGAAACTGTTTAAAAACTCTCTCTTCCCCACATACCCGCCCGTGCAAACTCGGAAGCTCAATGATGCACAAAGAGAGAAAATTAGGGGTTTGTCCAGGTAAACCCTAATTAACAAATTCCATTCGTTCAAGATGGAATTTTTTTCTCATCAAGACTTCATTATCATTAATGACCAACACAAATCTCTGGAAATTCCAAGGTCCAGAATCGATTCCGAGATCAGAGTCATGATCATCGAAGAACTAACATCAATTCGGGGATTCTGCAAGTCTAAAAGGACTAACAATTTGAAATTGCATACGAATGATTTTTTTACCATCTATATACTCATCATAAAACAATCAAGGTTATACTATGAGTAGGGGACTTAACATAGATGGTGAAATTTGGATAAGGGGAAAAAGTGTCATTTCAACCCCGTAGGCAGAATTCAACTCTCACGGGAGAGATTAAGCCATTGGCACTCAAGGAATTCTTAGCCACAATTTCTAATATACATCCCCACGAGACACTGCTGGTCGTGTTGCCGTTATTCCTAGCACACATCCTAAAGGAGATATTGCTGGTCACGTAGGTTCTGTAGAGCGTAAAACATCCCCGGCAGACTTATGAACCTGAATAGCCATAATTCCAGAATGTCTTCAAGACAGGCAGCTGATTGTAATGCCATGATTCCTAGTATACATTCTCAATGAGATGATGCTGGTCATGTAGTCTCTGTAGATGCATAAATACATACCTAGCGCACTTATGACCCAGAGTGGAGATTTGCATATCTCTTATAAGCACGACTCACCCTATTTGAGATCAAAGACTGATTCCTAGTACATCATCGCGAGATACACTGGTCATGTCTGCTCTAGGCTCGGACTCAACTTACTGAGGTTTCTGGATAACTCCTAGGACATCCATGCGAGATACGCTGGTTATTCTACCTATGAGACTTTTCGACAGACTCCTAGAACATCCTTTCGAGATACACTGTTCTTGTTGGCTCATCATATGGAAACACAGTTGATTCCTAACACATCTCTGCAAGATATGCTGGTCAAGTACAAGTGAGCCAAGTTCTCACAGAGACATTAAATCGGGCGTACAAAGACTTCTCTCTCTCTCCATGCCGAGTCAAAGCAGACCGCAGAGAGATAAGATCTGTTAAGAAAATATTCTGAGAGATTTTGATCCATCCGCAAAAATCACAGAGAGATTTTTGAGCCGTCCCCAAAAATCTTGGAGAGATTCAAATCTCTCTGTAAAAATCACAGAGGGATTTTTGAGCCATCCACAAAAATTTCGGAGAGATTCAAATCTCTCTGCAAAAATCACAGAAAGATTTTGATCCATTTCCAAAATCTCGGAGAGATTCAAATCTTTTCACAAAATCTCGGGGAGATTCAAATCCCTCCTCAAAATCTCGGATAGACTCACATGATAGGCACACACATTACCTAGTGCTCAAGCCTATTTCTCAGCCTCTCTAATACACTTACGGAGAGTAAATTGATCCTGAACTATACATGGTATCCAAAAACGTGGATAAGCTCTCTTGTGCTCCGCATTCTCAACAAAGGGACCCACAAACAATAATACGGTCTTCACATGACATATGTGACCGGTCATGAAGAGAGGGAGATCATCCTCAGCTCCCCTCACACTCTGCACACGATTCCTAAGGAATTCCATGCCTTTTCACGTGAATCGTCCTAGTCATTCTCACAAATCATAGAATATCTCTCTATCTTGGCCAACTCGGCTAAAGAAAATATTTCTCTCTCAACACATCATCACAAAGGCCGACTCAACTTCATACAAATGGTGGGATATCAATTAGGGTTTTGTTCTGGCAATCTACGACACGTGTGAGAAATACCCGGCTGATTTCTCACCGCAGAAGAGATTAAAAGCGGTGGAATAATGAGATAAACTCGACCTAGTTTATCCATATTCATGAAGATACGGGAGAATTATTCTGCACAGCACGTAAAGCAATCCTAATCTTGACCGACTTGAGATTAGAGAATTCAGTTATAAATAGGTCATTTATTTTCCAAGCTACGATCATCTTTCTCATAACCTCTCAGAGAAATAACTTTTTATCTGATCTCTCTCTTCATCTGCTTCCCTCCCTAAGACCATCCTTAAACCTCCATCATTGTGATTGAAGCAGTCTTTGAACGACCACTGTGCGTGTTTTAGGTGAAGACTGTTCATGCTCAACCTCTCGAAATTCACTTTCAGAAATCCTAGAGTCGTACTTCTAACCTTTCTCAGATTTTAGGTAACTACAGTACCAAACTTCATTGGCCCGCAACACAAACTTACTTCTACTGAACCAACATGAATAGAAATCCTAAGTAGTCATTAAGAAAACAAACCCCACATAAACGATGTAGATTCTGATCAAAGCCTTAAAGGACCATCAAGAATTTTTATCACGGGCCTAATTAAAACTTTTTTACTGGAAACCCTTTCTCATAAACTTAACAACTGAATAAATACTTTTTTCATTACAACAACCATCTATTTTATCGATAAAAAAAAGATCAACCGTCTTTGTTCTATCTCTTGATTGAGATGAATGAAGTGATGCCTGAAAATTGGAAAACTCTGATCTCTAATAACCCAAATCAATCATGTCTGAAAACCAGATCCCATATCAAAACAGTGGATCTAAAAATGTAATTACGTATGTGCGACCCCAAGTCTGTGTTTTGTTGGAGGCGAGTTAGTCAAACAGAAAAATGGAATGCTTTTATGTTAAGTTGTGGTATTTTGTGTTTCTTTAACTTCTATTGTGCTACCAAACGTCATTGGACCTTTCAAAACAATTAAAAATAAACAAAAACAAATAATAGAGTTAAGATATTGAAAAGACTTACAAGGTCATGAGATGAGGAAGATTTAATGTCCATAGAGTCCACCATCATGAGATTTACTTTCTTTTCAAAATCTTCATCAGTAACCACAAGTTCTGCAGGCAGAATAGAAATAGAAGTAAGTTTAAGAGAAAATTCATCTTCAAAACAATTTTCAACATCTGTATTTCTCAAGAAAACACTGTCAGTAATTGGATTCACATGCATTTCTGAAAAACAACTCATTTCTGTAGAAGTATTAAATACCACTCCTAAAGAGGTAAATACAGTTTGAGAAATTAAGTACAAAAGGCTGAAACCAAAAAATATTTGACTCAATATTTTCATATTCTGTCGATCCAACTTTTCCTTGATTAAAAGAGGTACCAATAGAAATTGAAAGGGAGGTAAAAATGTCATATGAGGCCAATGAGGTGTAGGGACCATTGAAGAGGATGAAGAAAAAGAGCTACACCTTGAGAAAACGAATTCATAAGCAGTTCTATATCTTTTTCCTTTTCTATCATGAAGTAAAGGAGTAGGGACAAAAGAAAAACCCTCTTCAAGAGGCAAAGAAAGTGAAACTTGATTAACTAAATGATTAGAAGTTGTTGAAAAAACAATATTTGAATGAGAAGAACGGGGTTCCTTGATTGTTAAAGTCAAAATTGAAGGCACAACAGAAGATACAACATGAAGTGAGGTAGAATAACCTGAACCTCTAGAGGAACCAGAAGGCTGAAGACAAACTAAAAAGATTAAATTGTGTTTGGAAGGAATATCTGGGTCTATATTTCTGTCCAATACCATGGCTTGCAATGATGTTACACAAAATACCACGAGCTTTTCAATATACCCGAGACGGATACTATCTAATTAGGAAATGACGGATGTATCCGGAAAATTGACGCACGGATGTCGCGTTTTGGTGGGCCATATAAATAGGAAAATTTAACTCCGGATACCATACCGTTGTTAGATATTGAGATCAGTGCATAAAGTATATCCCTTCGTTGCAATCAAACCCTAGTTCATTTGGTGCAAAATATACCCAAAAGTGGTATCAAACATCAAATTCATTAAAAGGGAGCTAAATTGAATCCCTACCTTCACCGTAAATCGAATGGTTTCAATTATTTTGGGTGTTTTCCTAACTTTTGATTTTATTGTGTCCAGGGTTTTGGGCTTTCGGCACTAGTAAAAGCTTCATAACTGGTAAATTCTTCTCCATTAAACTTATTGATACTCAGTAAAGTGGTTCCATGGGTTTCTAATATTTATTTCAATTATGAAAATAATATATTACTACATAGTCATTTTGGTGATATGCAAAATCATATGCATCGTGCTTATAATTAATTATTTGTTTATTTTATAATTGGAGACACAATTAGGACAGGTAATCAAGGTTTTGTCGTTGAATTTAATTTTTCAAGACCATGATTTTGTTCAACATCTTGAAAAATAAAATTGTTTTTCTTTTAAGATGTTGAACCTATAAAACCATATATCTTAAATACAGATTTTTAGTCCTTTGTCACCTTTGGGATTAAGAATCCGTGGATGTAGAGTTCTTTGCAAACTTAAGTATGTGTAGTTCTTCTTTCTCGAAACCTGCTAAAATTATGGACTTGATTTGTTATATATATTTAGAGATTGAATTGTTGTGATGGTAAATCGATTGTTTGTCCATGGTGTTAGGAAAAGATGTCTGATACTACAACGGACGGTTCAACGGATACTGACCTCCAAAATGATATCAATTCCAAAGAATCTTTAGAGACAGCTTTTGCATCTGTTGAATCGTCGGGATATAATTCATCAGGAACCGAACCATAGTATGTTTGTTTCATTCGTTCTCGGAAAGTCTTTTCTTGCAGAGTATTGTTTTCAGTTAAGATTTCGAGACAAAAGATGCGTTGATATGGTTATTCTGACTCTATGTTATAGAAACTAAGCCATAATGAAATTGAAATTAATTAGTTGGTAATATGTTCGTCTTATAGTGCTCTATGATACTACCAAAGAAAATCGGTAAGGAATTACCTAATAAAATCACCATCTACCACTTGGTAAATTTTGTAGATGGTGAGGTTTGCCATTTAGAGATGCAATAATTTTTTACAGTGATGTAGATATTGTAGGATGAACATATTACTAAAATCTAGTTTTATTCTTTTAGATTCATTAGTATTTACGTTTTATAATTGCATTGGTGTTGAAATTATTATATGGTTTGAGAATAACCATGTCAAAGAATCTTCCTCCCTTCCAAAATATTGTAGTTTCTTCACATCATTGGAAGAAACTGACTTGAAGAATATCATGTATATAGCGAGTTTGTTCACCAACAGAAGTATCGTGATAACTACCTGAAATCAACAAATCATGCAGTTATTCAGCTAATGTCCACGATCAAGGGTCGTTTGAGAGAAAAGGCTTACGCAGTATTTGCTTCAAGGGAAGTTGGCCACTTCCTGGATATGCCTGGAACCTATAACAACAGTACAATTTTGCATTATCTACTCTCACGACAAATTGTGAGACAAGATGATGGTGATCCATTTTGTATGAAATTTAGGGCTGGAGGGCATATCTTGAGGTGTGGGATGAAAGAATTTTCATTTGCTACGGGACTTAACTTCAAGTTGACAGCAGCAACAAAGGAAGATATAAATAACCCACTCCCAAAATGTATCGTGGATTCACCAATCATGAAAACTCATTTCCCTGAGGAAAAAAGGGTAATAGTACGCAAACTCCTGACGCGATTCGAGGAAGGAAATTTGACCACTTGCACTGAAGATGATAACGCTAAGTTGACGCTTCTTCTTTTGGTGCATGTTTTGGTTTTGGGCTTCTCGGGGAGAGTTGTTGTAAAGGGAGAATATTTTCATTTGGTGGACAACTTGAATAACTTCGACAAGTTCCCATGGGGTCATGTTAGTCTTAGAAAAACCATCCGCGGCTTCAGATTAGCAATAAAAATAAAGGATGGAAAGAAACCTAAGAAAGACAGTGTTGTCAAGAAAGACAGGGAAACAAAGAAAAGTGGTTGGTTGGGCTTTCCAGCTTATTACAGGGTGTCTGGACTGTCGTACGCTTTGACTCTAAGTTCGCATATTCTGTTTAAATGGTCTTATTCATCTTGTATACTTGGGCTGTTTGTAGTTTGTACAGTTCAAGTTCTAACTATTGCTGTTATTTCGGGATTGGGCATTGGCAAGTATTCATGGAATTAGGGGTTTATGTGGACGCGTTGTGTCCAAACATACTTGCGTTCAATGTTGCACTGTCATGGAACGTGTATCCTGCACCAAAGAACCGAGATACAATGAACTTGTATCCTTCAAATAGGGGATAATAGTGTATTATGATGTGTACGAGCTGTACAATAATGACTCCCTTAGATTTCTTGGCATAGTAGATGGTAAGGAGGTGTTGGAGGATACTGTGGAACTGTCTGATGTTCTAAAAAAATCTAGCAAGGTCTATGAATCCTCTTGGTCGTTCCAAACATATGCACTCAGTCATTAATACTAAAGCAGTTTTAAAATAAAAAAAGACGGTAAATAAAGTACATAGTCCAAATGATGACGGTAAAGGGATGGAAGAAAAAGAAGAAGAAGAAAGCGTTATAGGTCTCTATCCAAACGCTAAAGTTGTGTTTCCCATGGCCTCTGAAAACGAAATCATTGATGTACCTAGTGAGGAGGATTATAAAGGAGATGAAACATCTAATTCTTCAGTGGGTGCGGATGTAGAAACATCTAAATCCCCTTACGTACCCAATATAAAGAGGCGTAGAATCGTAAAGGCGAGACCTCAGTTCTCATCACTCTATGCAAGCCTCACTTACAAATTTTTTTTCTAAAAATGACTATGCTGGGGAGAAAACTGAGGATCCAAGTATCTCAAAGATCAGTAAAAGGAATCTGAATATTTAAATATGGATAAGACATGTGTCTATCGCTTATTTGCCGTATTTAACTCGAAAGTCATTGTCTCATGATCATTAAAATGCACAGGAAAATGTGGATCCAAAGGAAACCAAGAAGGCAAACAACCCACGTTCTAAGAAATCTCCAGTGGAGGATATTGAAGAGACAGAAGAAAGTTTGAAATGGCATGAATATGTCAAGTTATTAGGAGGAACATCACAACCACGGTCCGAATGGTTATCAGACATTGTAAGTACATTTGTTTTATTATAGTTTATGTTCATGATATTTTATGAATTTACTCGTCAACATATCTATTTTGTGACCTCTTGCAGATTGTTAATTATGTATTGCACTCGATGCGCAAATACCCTGGATTCACGAAGAATACTCGGTGGACCACAGTTGGTAGTTACTTCGCTGTGAGTATTATATGAAAACTATAAAACTTATCACATTTGCATTATTAATATACTTGCATTTTGTAATATTAACGATGACTCGTAATGTGAGATTTCTCACGTTCTATAAAACATCGTCCTGAAAAACTATGACACGCTAGAGATCAAAGACTGAGATTCAAGACCAAAGAAAAGGTGTGCTTATATTATAATTACACATGGCGGAGAAATACGACATTGATGGTAAACCATGGTCTGAGGTTGATGTGTTTTACTCTCCGGTGCTGGTGAACGAAAATCATTGGGTAGCAATTGAAATCCTCTTAAGGAAAAAAAAAATTTGTATCTACGATTCACTATAAAATCATCAAAAGCGTAAAAGATCCACCAGGACAGCAGGGAACCCACCATGGGTCACCGCTATCTGCGATGTTATGAGGACAATCCTAGAGAATGGAGAATGGAATTGCGACTACGCAGACTTTGATCAAGTGGTCCCCAAACAAAGTTCGAGGTTAGTTCTTTGAGATCTTGTTAGATGGGCGTTCAACATCCTATCATAAGATGGTAATCTAAAATTGACACTTTTATTTTTCTTAGTTTAGTTCCGGTGATTGCGGAGTGTATACATTGTTCTTCATCCTGTGTTTGATAAAAGGAGTTTCTCTAGACCATTTGCAATACAGAGATATTATTAAGGCTTATCGTAGGAGGTTTGATGTTTAATTATACAACGATATAAATATCGAGGTAAGTGCTTACAGAAGTGAATAGAAAAACCTTTATAGTTTATATACAACGGTGACACTGATGATACCACTTCACAAATTTTTTTGGTGCAGGAGTGTATTTCGTGAATGGGGTGGAAATGGTAGAAGCAATGACTTCCGCCGGCTCTGGTTTCTTCTTGGAAGCAGTTGAATCTAGTGGTGGCAATGTTATTGGTAGTAATGCATCATGTTGGAATGATGGGGGTTGGATGATGACGAGTTTCATTTGTTATTTTATAGCATTGAATTGCTATTGTTTTGTTTTCTCATTGACCTAATTGATACCTATTACAATGCGGATTTTGGGTTAGCCTCAGATCAACATGTTCGCTCTTGGAGAAATATTTCTTCACTCTTTGAACACACTTTCCGTAAAGAGAATGGCGTTCCGTTTTATGGTCTTCAAACGATATTTTATGATTCATGTATTGTAACCTATTTGACTTGTTGCAACTTGCAATCATATTTAGTTGAGAAGCAAGCATGCTACAAATATTTTCCCATAGATTAAGTTGTATGTTTCTTATTGAATTAGGGGGCGTGATATGATTGAGTTGATTCTAACAGAAATCAATTGGATTCCACAAATCACATACGTTTACACAAAAAGTGTTATCTGGAAAATATAATGTTATACTGATAATATGTAATAACAAATTGACGATCTGCATTAAAAAAAAAAACACAACTTAGGAAAACAAAAACAACAGGAAAAAAAACATAGAGAACCTAGGGAATGTGTTAGTGGCATGAACATCATGAGTACACGTTTCTGATTTTCCACCAAAATTCTTCAACGAGACAACGCTCCTCATGTTAATTTCAACCCATGTTTCCCATGGTACTGTCCCCCAAATTTCCGTTCAATTTCTGTTGTAACGCAGTAAACGCCTATTCTTCCACAATAGGAAGTCGTTGTTATTTCCAACGGCTATCATGTCATAATTATGCCATTCATCCCCATCCTCTTCCAAGAAAATTCTCATCTTATGATTCCAATACCATTCCCCGCTAGGTGTGTGCGAATATTTTCTTCGAAATTGGGAGCCAAGAAATCTATCCGGGGATGAAACATAAAAACATACCAGACCATTGCAAGATCCAACTATTGGCTATAATTTAGTCTATTCATAGGTTCCATCATCCGGGACGTGGTTATTGTTGGTTGTTATGATCGTGTTGAGATTTTTCTCGTTAATGTTTCTATAAAGAATAGTCGCGTAACTTTGTTTTTCCCAATTCTTGGTGTGATACAAAAAATTAGTCCAATTCCTTTGTCTGTAAGGACAATATTCCACTCTTTGCGTACACATTTCCTTGCTAAAATGCTTTATGCGGTTTGGAGGCGTTGTAGATTATCGGTAGTTAATTCCGGTAACATATGACATACCCATCACTATTGCTGATGAAAGATTATCAAAGAAATAAAAAGCATTTAGGATTTTATTATTGTAGAATGCTACAAGGAGACACAAGTAAAGCTTATATAGACATCAAATACACCTGTTGGCCAATGGTCGCATCCTTAATGAGGAGGCATTATTTGAAAACGTAACGCATATCTGTAGAATTTATACCAAAAACGATTATAACTATATGCCATAATTTTGAAAAGAAACAATTGAACAGCTACATATCGCCTTGAAAACAATTGTCTTTATGTTTTTGAATATAAGAAAGCTCCATATGACAAATTATAATTGCTTGAAACACGAATTCAAAGTAAACAAAAACAGTTAAAGAAACAACAAAAGAAGCATCTTAATGTTATACCACTAAGCTTCAACTTATTCAAGTACGAAGACTTTCCTTCAAGTGGATTCCAGATTTCTTCACAACAAAAGAAAATAAGGCATCAGGTCGTGGCCAACCTAAAGACATATAGATGCTAGACTTCATGTTGAAACAAAATGGGGATTGATTAAGAGACATGGAAGATATGTGCAAAGTTGAATTCACAGTTGATCGTGAATTTTATATTCAGAAGCATATATGGGAAACTTATGAACCAAAATGCAAGAAAAGATAAACAGAGAACAAAAAAGAACATTTTTGGAATTCCCAGTTTTTGGATACCGAGTATAACACCCATGGCAAAATTCTGGAATCCTAGAAATGCACATCTATAAAAATCTATATCTTATATCTTGAATCTTGTCAATCTATATTAATGGAGGGCTTCACTATATTTTGAAAATTAAATGACTGGATTCTAAGCAATTACTATCATGTAAGTAGTGAATTAATTAAACTTAAGAAGTCAAGGTTCTCGGATATAATTAGGTTTGTGACTTACATATTATTTCTTGGTCTAATATAGATAAATTTTTACCCGGATCTATCAATAAGAAGATCAGATTGCGTAATATTAGTAGATGGATGCATAAGACGAGTCTTATCATAAAAAATTGTGCTTGTGATTTGGTTCACAACAACTAACTCTCACCTGCAAAATCAAAACGCAGTTAGATAAATCAAACACCAAGAATCCACAATCAACAATAAAAAAACATCTCAAGAACCCAAAAATATATAAGAGATAGAGCATAATGGGATTTCATTGCAAAAGTCTGCGAAGAAGGTTGTGAGAAAATAAGAACACGCCATAAGAATATTTGTTAGTTTATGTGATGTGAAGTTTATATTCTTCACATGAACTAATATAATTAGTTCAAGTGATGTTTACTTTCTTCACATGAGAAGTGAGAACCGGGAAAAAAGATATTTTAGGGGGAGAAATAGGCGCAACAGAAGAGATTTAGGGTTGTGAAAAATAATGGTATTCACTATTCATCACTTTCCCGATTTCATGTTAGGTAAAAACTACTGAAAAATTTCAAACTCTCGATTTTTATTGGTAGGGGCAGAAGCTCTGGAATTCAAATTTTGGCCTAACTTCCAAGGGGAGGCCAGCAATTTCCCCTCAAGTTATATATAAAATTGTGTGGTTAAGACATATCCAACGTGTCCTTGTAGGTTTGAGAGGTGGTTTCTAGATAGAGTGTGCCAACCCGTGAAACATGCATAAAGTAAATATAAGGAATTCAATCATAATGAATGAATAAGACACGATGAGAAGGATGGTCTTAAAAAATACTATCAAATATTAGAACCATGTATAATCTTTGTTCGACATACAAGTGATACCCCCGACCCCAAGACGAGTAAAATCATCTCGGTTCTTAAAAATATACCACCAATTCTTATAACCTTGTAAGAACCTTGTGTGACATAACAACTACAAGCCGGGTAAAAATGCGACATAGCCGTGTAGATCTTATGTCACATTTTTACTCGTCTTATAGCTGTTATGTCGCACAAGGTTCTTATAAGGTTCTAAGAATCCTATGTGTCATTAAAAATAAATAAATCTACCCTTTGTTGAAGATGCTCTACCAATGGAAGGGGTAAAGGTATTAAATTGGAATGACACCTAGGATTTAAGACTTATTATACCAAATTTTCATCTCCAACAAAAAGTTCAAGGTCATAGAGATAAATGACATGGATAAGTGGGGGTAATGTAGAAAGTCTAAATAAGACTTTCTTTATGACCTTGGGTCTTAAAGCCATATCATCATTTTGTCTCTAAATTCAAATAAAATTTGTTAGATAATACTTGGGGGTTGGAGATCAACTTAAGGTAAAAAGTTTCTAAATTCAAATAAGATGAACGTAGTTCTTATGCCAGCAGTGAGTGAAACTGTAGAAGGTTATCTTGGTTCAAGAGATACAGTGTCGGGGGTGTATGTAACAGCTTCTTGCGTTTGAACCAATATAATTTTCTGCACTTTCTCTCATCTCATCACCACGACTGCAGTAAGTAAAAACATGTCAAAGTCTAACGAAGAGCCGTTTTTAATAAATATTATACCTAGTTGTTCAGTATCCAAATAAACCGAGGTTGATGAAGGATCCTGATACATGTTTATTTGATAGAGAAACACTAGGTTGAATCCGAGCAAACACCTGTACAATATCCTGCATTTGCAATAAAAGCATTATTAATATAACCTGTTAAAGAGAACCAAAGTATAATTTTAATCGAAAGAACCTTGAAAAAAATAAACGTCTAACAAATTTATGGGTCGTTCGGAAAAAATAAATATAAAAATATCCAGTGCCACCAAGTTACCTAATGTTTTTATGTAAATTTGAAACCGAATTCAACTTCATGGGTTCAATTATAACCATAATTCAATTCATGAGATCATCATGTTAAAATAAATTAACATCATTACCTTTCAAAGTCATTGATCCTTTTCATTGGAGTTATTGTTGAGGAAGATTAGACTAATTTTATAAATTAAACTCCGTTGGAACGCAATACCTTACACCAGAAACTTAAAGGAATCATAAAACTAAATACCCTAACCAGAAATCAATGAAACTTCCAAAAAAATATTACAATAAAAAAACTAACAATCTCACCTTCCAATACTAATATATGTTGATTGAATTGTTATTGTTAGTTTTTATGATTTGTTGACAGAGCTGGCAAATTTCAGATCTCATGTTTTTGAGAATAACATATGGATCAGGATTTTCTAACGGTCGATTTTCTCTGAATTATTCTTGGGTTCGGATTTGGAGATCTAGGTTCAGTGTAGTTGCAACGCATATAGAAAAGGAAAAAGAAAACTAAGCAAGTATAGTTACTTTAGGTTTGTATTTACATTCTAATTTAGGTTTCACCTTTAGCTTTGTATGTACCTCGAGATTAAAAATCTAACCTTGTACCAAAAGACCTGTTTTGTCTTGTATCTATTAGAGTATATCAGAATATATGACGAAGGTCAATCCGAGCAGTGTGAATCGGAAAATGCCTCGTCGCATTTATGATTAGTCGTAATATCTATCATGGACTATAAATATAGCAATGTACAAAAGGATTAGGGCTTTTGGTCAATATATCGAAGAACATAATGTATATTGACTGCCAATTCCGAGAACAAAGAACCTATCCTTGTGTCTTAAGAGCCTATGATTACCCATCAGATCTATCTCCAGACTCTAAGTCAGGGAATGTACCCAAAGATATGTTTTCTCCCATATCTGGTAAATCGAAATATAACAGAGGTTAACACGAAGCAGTGTGAACCTAAACATACATCGTCGGGTCTATGATTACTCTTAATATCTATCTCAAGACTCTGAATATGTTAATGCACCAAAAGATGTGTTTTGTCTCGGAATGTATGACTGAGGTCATACCGAGTAGTGTAAGCCTAAACATGCATCATCGCATCTATAATTACTCACAATATCTATCCCGAGACTCTAAATCTGGTAATGTAGGAAAATATATGTTTTATCTAGTAGAACAAAATGTATGACGGAGGTCAATACCGAGTAAAGTGACCCTAAACATGCATAGTTCCGTTAACGATTACCCATAATATCTACCTCGAGAATCTATATTTATCATTATACTAGAAAATATAATTTATCTCGTATCTAGTGTCATAATATTAGATGGAGGTCAATACGAGCAGTGTGAACTGGAGCATGCCTCATCACGTTTATTATTAGTTGGAATATTTATCCTGGATTATAAATCTGAAAATGTACCAAAGGGTTAGGGATTTGTCCAATATTTGGAAGATAGAAATGTATACTGAGTACTGTGAACCTATACATGCATCTTCGCATCAATGATTACTCATAATATCTATCTCGAGACTTTAAATCAGGGAATCTACCAAAAGATATGTTTTGTCCCATATTTGGTAGGTCGGAATGTATGATGGAGGTTAATATCGAGCAGTGTGAACCTAAACATACATCGTAACGTCTTTGATTACTCGTAATATCTATCTTTAGACCCAGAATCTGGAAAGGTACCAAACCAAAAGATGTGTTTTGACTCATATTTGGTAGATCAGAGTTGTGTTCAATATTAGCAGTGTGAATCGAAACATGCATCGCGTCGACTATGAATACTCACATGCATATCTCGGGACTCTATATCTGAGAATCTAGAAAAAGAAACTAAACATGTATCGATCCATCAATAATTACTCATAATATCAACCTCGAGACCTTAAATATGGGAATGTACCAAAAGATATGTTTTGCTCAGAAAGATTGAAATGCATGTCAAATGTCAATACCGAGCAGTGTGAAACTAAACATGTACCTTTCCATCAATGATTACTCATAATATCTGCCTCGAGACTCTAAATATAACATTACACCTAAATATCTGCTTTGTATAATATCATCGCAATGTATGATGGAGGTCAATCCGAGCAATCTGGACTGGAACATGCCTCGTCACGTTAATGATTAGTCATAATATCTATCTTGGACTAAAAATATCTGTGAATGTACCAAACGATTAGGGATTTTTCCAACATCTAGAAACTTCAGGATGTAGGACGGAGTCCAATACCAAATACTATGACCTAAACAGGCTTCGTCGTGTCTATGATTACTCATAATATCTTCTCGATGACTCTAAATCTATAAATTTACCAAATATCTACTTTATCTAATTTATGCTAGATCGGGATGTATGACGGAGTTCGATACCAAGCAGTGTGAACCTAAACATGCATCAACGTGTCTATTACTTCTCAAATACATGTCTCGAGACTCTAATATAGGAATATAGGAAAATATATATGTTTTGTAGAACGAAATGTATAACGGAGGTAACGAGCAATGTGAACCTCAAAGTGAACCATATTGAGCAGTGTGAACCTAAACATGCATCATTTGGTATATGATTACTCATAATATCTACCTTGAGAGTCTAAGTCTGTGGAATGTACCAAAAGATTTTTTTTTCTCAGAAGATCAGAATGTATGTCGAATGTCGATATCTAGTAGTGTGAACTTGAACATGCATTGTTCGTTATATGATTACTCGTAATATCTTTCTCGACACTATATATTTAACAGGTCAAAAAAAATCTGCTTTGTTCAACATCAAATAAAGTGGAATGTATGACCTAGGCCCAATACCGAGGAGTGTGACCTAAAAATGCCTAGTTTGGTGTATGATCACTCATAATATCTATCAGGGGACTAAATATTTAGAAATGTACCAAAAGATCTGCTAAGATCGGATAACCATACTGAGAAAATTATTCATTTGACGAGGTAGAAACCGAGAAAATTATTCATTTGGCGAGGTTATTCATTTGTTGAACATTCATTTATCGATGTTAGACTTTATCTCTTGTACGGAGATTTAATTAAAATAATCAATTATACGAAAATTCAATTAAGATAAAAGGTAATTTTAAATTGTGATTTTTTAAAGGATTAACGGTTAAGGATCGCCTAAGGTCCTTTTGTCCTATATGGATCGTGCTAATAAGAGCCCATACCTACAAAGAGGACTTAATGTGCACATCAATTATTAAAAACGTACGAAGTGATTATCTAATATTGCATATGAGAATCCGAAGTGACATGCTTATTTTACACATTAAACATCAAATAAAAATGTAAAATTATAATGCAATGGGGTATAACATTTATCTTTCTGCCCTTTTTTTAACCCTGAAATGATGAATGTAGATCTGCGACTATCCAATTTCCAACTTCCTATCATCTTTTGCACAATAAATCTCTCTATCCCGGAATCTATACTGTGACTAACAGAAGGCGGACCCACTTGTCTCTCTAAAATTCCGTCGAATACTAGATCTAGTAGTTATTAGCCATGTACCAGAACCAAATATTACCACTATCTACTGAGGTTGACATCTTAGGATCCCCACTCACTCGGAATCTGCTCTTAGGAAGCATAAATCAAAATAAAAAAAAAAAGTATAAAAGCAAATGTCTTTTCCGATGATTATAGGGGGCAAACGATGACTTCGAAATCTAATAAGTACCATGTCTGGAAGAGTCTTGTCTTGTCATTTAGAGAGAACGGACTCTAACATACACCATGGGAAAACACAAATCAATATATGGGTCCAAATCCTTACCGTGTCATGATGGATTTCTCACACCACATTGGTTGTTCTGGTTATACATGAAGAAGTGCTACCCCTACCGATGAAGGCTACCGCAAAATCTCCCTAGAGAGGAATCCAACGGTTTTTTAATTCCCCTCTACCATTGATATTATCAGTGGGTAAAAGAGGGGACCAGGCTATTGTTTCTTGCGGGGTTTAATGCCAGTGGGCAGAAGTGGGTCCCATCCTTCCTCTCACACAGTGTTCACCTGGTCCTTTTCCTCGGTGCATCTATATTTTTGCTCTTGAATAACATCAAAAATAATTCACGGGCGGTAAAAAAAACAACTAATGAAAAAAATATAACTACTAATGTTCTCTAATATTCTTCCGAACAGTTTCAAGAGATCCAATATATGCACTGCACATCCTGGATTTTCGATTCCCATTAGAGCGATATCTCCAGGATTTTTTTCTCAAGATAAGATGGACACTCACTCTAGCTACTGCTTCTGGTTTGTACATATTCAAATTATTTTCATACACATACTTAACTATATTTCTTACATATTACATATATTTTCCTCCAGGGAATCATTCTTGAGAAAGTTCAATGTTAGTAAATCAGTATTGGGATCAGTCAAATGGAAACGACATTGAGTTTTTTGATCCTTCAATAATGGCAGTTTCACATTAATAGCTTCTCTCCTCAGGATGATCCCATAATTCAGCAGCTATTAATGGAAAACTCTACAACTGGGACAACTAACATGGGCCAGATATGGGTCAATCAATCCATACCTTTGATCACTTCCATTTTCACCCCATTACCAATTCCAATACTAGTGTTATTCCCCTCTTCACCATTAACATTTTGACACATTATGTCCCATATATGAACCAACCCCGACCTTGCTACATCTAGGACAGTGGGGCTGGTTTATATATGAGACATGATGATGACATGTCACAATCTTAATGGTGAAGAGTAAAGGACTCTAGCATTGGGGTTGGTGATGGGGTGAAGATGAAAATGATCAAAGGTCTGGATTAATTAGCGCATATCTGGCCTATGTTAGTTGTCTAAGAGTTTTCCGTAATGCAGTTCGTTCGGACAAATACAGTTGTTTTATTTTAGCAATCCATATATGCGAGAAAGGGACAAGCTCTAAACCACACAAATGGCACTGAGAGCTTCACAAAAAAGACATTTGACATGGTATACTCGAAGTGCTTAGCTTGTTGTCTTTTTTTATTCTTTAACTTATATTACTGTTGAATTTCTTAAACTAACTAGGTCATCTAATTTGGGACGGAAGGAATATGTATTAAACTAACCAGTCATAAGATACTCGTCTTATTCTTCTTGTATAGAGGTGTTAGTGTAGTAAGAAGGAAATATTCTCCTTTTCACTTGTGTTAAGAGCGATTCTTCACATTATTGATCATTGTTTCAACTTTAAGTCAAAGTTTAAGACTCCTTTCACGCGGACTGCAAGTGTCTTTCACCTCTATCCAGAGTCTGGACAGAGTTGGGTGAAGAATTTGAGTGAATCTTATTTTATGCGAAAAGAAAATTCTTTCTCGCATATATCTTTAGGGAATGATCAACGACTTCTTTACCGTTATATCATGCTAAAATCCAGACTATAATATTGGGATTGGTAGTAGGACCTACCATTTCCCATAAAATATTCAAGGATGTTAGATATGGGTTTTAGCATGATATAACGATAAAGAAGCCGCTTGAGCAGGGTAGAATCCCGTAGGGTCGTGCGAGATAGCACTGCTCCATAGCATTTAGCATACAATTTACATATAAATTTCATATGTATGAAAATTATTTTTTATTTTCTATCAGATTTATTATTTTATATAGTTTTAGGGACATAATAATGTTTAACATAAATTTTTGGAATGTATTATATTATAATATTATCGAATTTATTATTATTTTTGCACTAAGGACCCCAGTCGGGACCAGAAAATTCTATTATTTTGACGAGAATATTATATTAAAAAAGGTTTATTGCACATTGGACTCCCTTAGTCCGACACTCCGACTTATATGGGTGGAGAAGGGAAGTATCTTATTAAGCAAATACCTATTTTTCTATGTTACCCCTTACTTTTAGAGAAAAACTACTGTATAAATTTTAATAATTATCTAAACTAGTGGATTAGTATGAAAATATTGTGCTAACTAGGTGTTTCACTTGCGAATTTCATTCATAAAAGGTGCAAAAAAGATATTGCATCTACACGGACAGTGTAAAAAGTGCATTTCACCATAAAGGCGAAAATAATCACTTATGTAAGAGCAACTCCAATGGGGTGGGCAAACCAGCAGATTTTCCCATTTTACACCCACGGTTGGACAGATAAAAAAGTAAAATGGATGTATAAACCATCAAATAGGGTTTGTCAATCGGGTCCTAAGATGAACTGAGCGTCTCAACCTAGGATGACCGAGCCTAGTTACGACGAGCATCAAGTTGAGATGAGCCTTTCATTTGAAAATATTAAGTTGTATTCAGTACTTGTATCAGTAAGGTTCTGTGGAAGATTAGTAGGGTCTCCAACTACTAGGCTATCCTTCTCCTAGGAAGCAGAGCTCATTTATAAGGTCAGCGTAGGGCAAGGACTAGCGAAAATCGAAAAAAATGGGATAAAAGAAAATGTCTTTTCTGATGATTATAGGGTGCTAGATTCGAGATTAGATAGTAAAAACTTCTATTGCAGAAATATTTTTATTATCACATAACACAGGTCGAGATTCGAGACTAGATAGTAAAAACTATGGGAAGGAAAACGTATTTTAATTATTAATAATATGGACGATTAAGCATGTGGTAAAGTGAGACAGGATGGAAAAACATATGTCTCGTTTGGTTTTGTCCCGTTGTCGTCTTGTCTAGAGAGGTGCCTGATTTTTGAACCTAAACTGTTTCTTTGCTATTACAGATTTATAAAGAATACCGATCCATAAACCAAAATAAGTGTTTGTTTTACAAGTATTTCGTAATTTAGTTTTGAACTAATAATATATTTCGATTGAGGTGTCGCTTGATGTTTGGAACATGGAAGAAGTCGTAGAATGAGGAGAAGAGGAAGAAGATGGTAGAGCGGGTGTTTGCTTTTGCTTTCCTGTGCATATATATAAGTCAATTTTTTAGAAAAAAATTTATATGCTTGTATGGACCGAAAGTTCTTGACTGCAACATTTTTTATAATTCCATATAGTGTACAGTAAAGACGATATTTATTACACCGTGTTCCACCATTTTCATAATAAAGAT
>NC_039366.1:198601853-198602340 GCF_003573695.1 Papaver somniferum | reverse complement strand
GGTCCTTTTCCTCGGTGCATCTATATTTTTGCTCTTGAATAACATCAAAAATAATTCACGGGCGGTAAAAAAAACAACTAATGAAAAAAATATAACTACTAATGTTCTCTAATATTCTTCCGAACAGTTTCAAGAGATCCAATATATGCACTGCACATCCTGGATTTTCGATTCCCATTAGAGCGATATCTCCAGGATTTTTTTCTCAAGATAAGATGGACACTCACTCTAGCTACTGCTTCTGGTTTGTACATATTCAAATTATTTTCATACACATACTTAACTATATTTCTTACATATTACATATATTTTCCTCCAGGGAATCATTCTTGAGAAAGTTCAATGTTAGTAAATCAGTATTGGGATCAGTCAAATGGAAACGACATTGAGTTTTTTGATCCTTCAATAATGGCAGTTTCACATTAATAGCTTCTCTCCTCAGGATGATCCCATAATTCAGCAGCTATTAATGGAAAACTCTACAACT